>NW_017842042.1:0-3535 GCF_001891065.2 Hippocampus comes
ACACACACACACACACACACACAAAACATGACTTTTCGGGTGCGTACGTGTGCGTGCTTGCGTGTCGGATATCGGCGTTACCGTGGGAGCGAGCTGGTGACAGTGTGAACACCGCGGGGAGTAAAAGTTGATGAACCAGATCTCTCCGGAATTCACTGCCGCCTCTGAAAGTCACGCACAATCAGTTCAATCATCAAACGCAAATCTTAAGAGTCAATTACAGCTGCGCCTTACACTCATTACTTGCGTTGATTGTCTTTTTCAACGAAAGGGCAACCCCCCCCCCAAAAAACTTTTCTTTGACATCTCCGTATTCAGAAAGGGGGCGTCTCAAATCGAAAGTGCACAAAGTACACAAATGTCAAGTCTGCTTGCGGTTGGGTCCGTAACACCCGACTGAAAAAGATGTTCAGTTGAATTTGAATTCTTAAAATCTTTAAAAAATGAAACGGCAGTCAAAAGGTCTTGGCGGCGCCTGGCATTTTACGATCCCTTCAAATCTGCTTCAAATGCAATAAGTCTGCAAAAGCTAAGCGCTGCGACGACCGTGCGAGAACCTTCGACGCATCACCTTTGCCGATGGGTTTTTCCGCGCAACCCTCCATAGCCACGGGAATAGTTTCCACCCGTGCCGTCAGGCTTCTCTCTTACCAAAGTCGCCAGTGTCCAGCGTGATGATCTCAGAGTCGTCGTCGTAGATGCCTGGCCAAAAGATTTCACACGTGAGAAGGATCGTTTGGAGTCTGTCGGGCGAGCCGATCGAGACTCACCAAAGTCGTAGCGGTAGTAGTTCCAGCTCTCGTATCGGCCCCCTCCAGCCTGGTCCAGCCCCTTCTCGCCGTACTTGTCGTATTTCTTGCGCAGGTCCTCGTCTTTCAGGACCTCGTAGGCTCGGTTGACCTGCAGGAACTTGTCGTGGCTCGTCGCGTCTCCCTGCCGACATTTCAGAGAGCCCGATGTTTTCAAGCGAGCCCCCTCATCATGCCAGCGCCAAAGCGAGCAGACTACCGTGCACCTCTAAATGCCGGAGTAATCAATCGAAAGGCAGCCCCTTTTCTTTTCAAGTGAAATGAGGAACTTCATTTAGACAAAATGACTGCTATCATAGAAGCGATTGGCTTCAACTTCAACCTCTTGGTACCCAGCAACAATTAGTGGAGTGAATTGCGCAGCTTCAATGAGACTAAAGGGGTGCAATAAAACGGTATTGGCCGGCAACATCTCAAGTGACGGCTTGGTGTCGAGGCACTTATGTCCAAGTCAGTTGAGAACTTGATTTCACAAGATGTATTCTTTTGCTGACATTTTGTGGTATCTCGGTGTCAGGTCACTGTGTTGAAGTGAGCTTAGAACCATTCCTTTAGACCACGGGTGCCCAACGTTTATTAGCCAGCATGTTTTAGAAGTCTGCCTCCTCCAACACACCCGACTCCAATGATTGGGATGGTTATCAGGCTTCCGCAAAGCTTCCTGATGCTCTGATCAATTGAATCTGACGTGTTGGAGGAGGGACACATCGAAAACGGGCAGGATCTCGGGGCTCCTGTGGACGGGACTTTGGCACCCCTGAACGAGACAACTACAGTGCTTGGCCACCATCTTGTGGCAACATGATGTCAACTATTTTGAGGAGAGTTTGGGAACGTCATTTAGACACCAGTTGTTTTTTTTTTGGGAGGGGGGGTGCGTGTATCTCACGGGGTTCTTGTCGGGGTGCATGGTGAGAGCCAGTTTCTTGAAGGCTTGTCGGATCTGGCGGGTGGTGGCGTCCCTGCCCACCCCCAGCAGCTCGTAGTAGTCCCGGCCCGCCGCTCCCCCCACCGAGTCCGGCGACAGGGCGGCGCAGAGGAGCAGCAGCAGCAGCAACGCTCCAAGGGCGCCGACGGGTGTTCTCGGAGCCCGCGTCCCCTGTCCGGCCATTGAGCACGCTGGAGCGAGACAACTGCGCTGCGACACAAAGACCAGATCGGGGTGAGTGCGCCTTTGCAAGCTGCGGACCATCCTCCTCATATGGCTTCGCCAAAAAGGCAACGCAGCAGCAAGCGCACCGAGTTCGTTGAGAGCCGACACTTTATTGCCGACGCGTACGTCATTTGCCTTTGATGACACAGGTGAACTTTTTCACGGAGCAGTTTTCAATGCGGAATAGAAGAACGTACTGAAAGCCTATTTCCCGGCGACTAAGCGACAAGAAAAACGAAGAAACACCAACTCACTAAACTTATCGGGGGCTACTTTGTTGGCTTTAAAATGAACAAGAGTCCCCAAAGTGGGCGAAGACCAAAGCACCTAATTGAGCTGACGTATTAGCTTCGCGGCCCCGTAGGGAAAGGACGTGTTCTTGTAATTCACCGGCGAGACTTTTGACACCAATTCACCGAATGTGTAGGCATGATTACCGAAGTTGGAGGTTTATCGCTGCTGAGGTGTCCCAACCTCAAAAAGTGAAAAAGTCGCCCGGGAAGCTGCGAAGAATTAAGGATTTTACCGGACATCCGGATCTTGCCGGTATCAAGTTTAGTGACCACGCGCTTCACTTTCCGTTCAATGAGTTTCAGAATAAAAGCTAAGAGTTTCCCAAGAGCATAGATAACCAGCAGATCAACAAATAAGCGTGTCACTTTTTTATTTTAATTTGCTAAGAAACGCTTACCTTCTGGCTTCCGACTCTCATTTCTAAGTGGTTTTTATTTGTTGCACTTTATTTCGTCCACTCAACGAAAAACTGACGTTTTTCCGGTGACGTTCGTCTCAAGTTTGATGCGTTCTTGTGCATTACGGAAAAAAAATCCCCACATATTTTGACAAACCGATAGGACCAAATGTTTTGATCGCATTCCAATATTTGGGAATCGTTTTAAATTGAAAAGTAAGACAATTATGTATTCAATAAGATTTGTTTCAGAATGTTGAATCATTGTTATTGAGCCTGTGGGGTGAAGGCTGGAGCGCATTGGGTCCTTGAACACATCTTTTCAAATGGCAATTTCTTCCGGGTGCGTGCGGGCAGGCAAAAATCACTACTCACCGCGCCAGACCGACGCACTCTCCGAACTCCCACACATTTGGGCTCGTTACAGTTTGGATTGAGACCACTTTGTACGAAACATTTGGGTGACATCGATCCGGCCCCGAAAGGCTCGTCACCTCCAGCGCTTTGACACGTTTTAGCGTGCCTCTAGCCGCGTTCGCGAGGCGTTCGCTTGACGTCACTTCCGCCATTTGAAATCCCCGGCCCAAAAACAACGCAAAGTTTACCAAAGCGCCATGGAGCTCCAAGGTAAGTCCACCGTGAGCATAACTGAACCCTTTTCGCACTGATCCTTATCCTTATTTTTCCTAGCGGTAGTTGGTTAGCTTCAAGGAGACATTATGCAGTTTTTTCACAATTTGAAAGAGTTCCCAGGCGTCTTAGTAACATCTCTCTGGGACGCTTTCATCAAAGTACCCCAAGGATCAAGAATCGCAGACATAGTTTCGCAGCATAGAAGCTCTATCATGTCAAAGCCACAAGGTAAGCAGAGCTGCAGCAGTG
>NW_017842043.1:0-3575 GCF_001891065.2 Hippocampus comes
GCATGTGCAGTGAAAACAAGTCTGTGCTTGATTATTTCTCAACTGATTTTCATGAAGCTTACTTCCTTGTCAACGGCAAAGCACGTGCTACCATTACAGGAAAATGATTTTTGAATATGTTTTTGGAGACGTCCACAAACATTGAATGTGGCAACACTTTGCCTGCATGAGCTTTAACATCGCTGGAGTCACGGGCGTCATATCTATCTCATGTTCGGTTGTTCACAGCTATGATAATGACATGAAACCCACTCGGTTCCCAGAATGCATTGCAAATATGCACCAGGAGACTGAGACTGCCGCTTTAACTGTTGCCGTTTGCCAACGAGTAAACATACCAATTGCTACTTTCCTATTAGCCGTTTGATCATCTTTTTGACTCGATGATACGCAGATGCTTTCGTATTTTAAACACATTTGCATATTTATTATTCACGAGTAAGGGGCAAGTGTTCTCGGTACACGCACGACGTTTTGGCTGATCTGCCATTCTCACTCATGCTTCTTGCAGCGTTGTCGCTCCCGGAGTGTACGAGCGAGGGTCCCGCGTCCCCCCGCCTACTCCCCACGCTGGCAGAGCAGCTTCTGAGCTACAGCGACAACGTGGAGAATGAGGAAGACGACGAGGAAGAGGAGGCGGTGGTACTGCCACACGCCGCACAAATGTTTTCGTTGCCACCGCGACGCTCATTTTTACTCTCTGGCCTCCCACTCGCCAGGTTGACATGGCAACGCTGGCGGAGCAAATCATCGAGGCGACTCCGGAGCGAATCAAACACGAGGACTTCACCAGGGGTGCCGAGTCACTGCTCTGTGAGAGGCGGGATGTCCAGGACACCTGGCTGGCGACCTACCTGGACACGGTCGACGCCCACACGCAGCCCCTACCCAGGTAGCCCCCCTTGACCTGTGGTTTCATTGCAAAAATTGGCCTTAAAGTCCACTTATAATAATAATACTTATGTAATTGGCAGTGTACAGCTTGTCCACAGTGGTCTCCATTTGTGCAGGCGGGTGTGTCCCCCCTCGCCCCTCAGCGCCTTGGCCCTCCAGAGGCTGCGGCCGCCCTCCTCGGCGGCGTGGGCCGAGTTTCTGAACGCGTCTGCCAATGGCCGGATGGAGCGCGACTTCGCCTTGCTAACGCTGACCGATGGCGAGCAGAAGGAGCTCTACGAGGCCGCCAGGATCATCCAGAACGCCTTCCGGAGATACAAGGTGAGCTTTTTACATTTGCTTGTACTGCCCCCTACTGGGCCTCTGGCTCACTGCTTCGGTGTGCTTGTTGGCATCCGCGCAGGGTCGCCGGTTGAAGGAGCAGCAGGACATGGCCGCAGCAGTCATTCAGAGATGCTACCGCAAATATAAACAGGTATGTGGATGCTATTTTTTTTTTATGATGTTTCCATCTTTTTATCCTCAGCGAAATGCAGTTTCTGCTTGTGACAAATCTGAAGTCTTCTAAGGCCATATATAGCCCGGCCCGAGTTTGTGTCCTCCATCTTCACTAACACTTCACTGCTGTCTTTCTACCTCTCTCTCTGGCTAGCTAACATGGATAGCTCTCAAGGTAATATGGTGACCAGTAGATGTAGATTTGTGTGCGTGTATGCATGTGCGTAAGTGGGAGAAGCCCTCCGTAAACGAGGCGATGGAACTGCACAACTGTGAATAAACCATTCACCCCGACAGAAACGTTAGGCTCCGAACCCTTTCCGTCTGCAACCCTTTGCAACAGAAAAGACATTAAGTCCCAAACACTACAACATGCAACCCATTGAGTCGGCAAACCACTTAAGCTTGGAATGCGCCCATCTGTAACCAGTTTGGGAAGCAAACTGGTTCAGCCCGTCGCAACCCATGTAATCAGAAAAATATTACGTTACTAATGCGCCACATGTTTAAGCAGGAAAAAGGTTATCTCGCTAACATGTTTTTTCCTTGGCCCCGCCTCCCTAGTACGCTCTCTACAAGAAGATGACCCAGGCGGCCATCTTGATCCAGTCCAAGTTTCGCTCGTACTACGAGCAGAAGCGCTTCCAGCAGAGTCGGCGCGCGGCTGTGCTCATCCAGCAGTACTACCGCAGCTACAAGGAATATGAGAGGCTCAAACAGGGCCCAGGCGGCGGCACAAACCACAACCCCAAAATCAAGTAAACGAGCGGTCAGCGGCTGTCATGTGTGCAGGTCAAACGGCTTATCCGGTGTTGATGGTGAGCTTGCTTTGTCCACCAGGGGGACCTTCCTGACCAAGAAACAGGACCAGGCTGCACGCAAGATCATGAGGTTCCTGAGACGCTGCAGGCACCGGTAACGCAACACTCATACACACAAGCACCCAATGATGAGCCTGTTATTTGACACTCGCGTTGGCGCAGGATCAAGGAGCTGAAGCAAAATCGGGAGCTGGAAAGACGAGGCCTGACCACGTAAATTCACCCATCGGTGCCCTGATGAATGTAGTTCCCGGCAGGGAGCGCACGGAGGCAAATGTCCATCTCTATTCTTATTGACTTGTTGGTACACATGTACCCATACATATAATACACGGGACTTTTGAAATGCTTTTATTTATGACTGCTTTTGAGTCTTAATGAACTGAACTGTGATTGTGAGGCCGCAGTCTAACTTGTTTTGCATGATGCCATTGACAAAGGAGGCGTGTAGAGAAAATATCGCCTTTAATTCAGACACGCTTTGAACCTCAACAAAACAAAGCATCGTGAGACGTGTAGTTCACATGCTTTGTGTGTATGTGTATAAAAACAAAAGCAATTATCAATATCTGATCCACAATGAAAACAAACTAAACAATGACTAAACGAGAACAGTGTGTATTGTCAACATGGGCCGGGGAACAGCTCATCACATGCCTTGTCTGATACTTTGGATGATCTGGAAGATGGCTGCAACAAACAAAACACAAACACACATTGTAGTGCAGGACTAAGTGTTGGTGTCTTTAAGAACTCACCTGATCCACAAACCACGAACACGAAAAGCGCCAGAAGCCACGGACCCACCGGAGACTTCTCCTCGTTGACTGGCCTCTGCAAGGCATAAGTCCCGCAGTCATTTCGGAGCGGAAGCAACTCATTGCCGTTAAGGACGTTTTCAACACAAAGATAAAAGACAGGTTAGCCCGGTTAGCTCAGCTGTAGGGTACCAACCGAGGTTTTCTGGACGTGTCCCCGCTGCGTGATGGTCTTGCTGTGCCGCTCGTTCGCCACCTTCATTCGCTGCACCGCCGACATGTTTGCGCGGGTGAGACCGGGACGGGAGGGCGACGACGCGGATTACTGCCGAAAAAAGAGCCGTTGCCCCTCGCGTCCGATTCTAACTGTTAGCAGTAGTCAGACGGAGGCCAGCTCGTCACGTGACGTGCTGACGTTTCTTCGCGGCACTAACGCGTCTGGTGGGGGTTACGGCGCCACCTACTGGACAGTAACACAATAAGTTTTACTCACCGAACCGATTTATCATCTCACACGAAAATTAGTCACTGTTAAATTTCCTTGTGTGTGTCCGCCCGGATCCTTTAGATTGGTCAAATGCAGTCAAACATCACTAATCATGTC
>NW_017842044.1:0-3183 GCF_001891065.2 Hippocampus comes
AAAAAAGTACAATTAAGTGAAACCTCAACTATATGAGGGAACTACGCAGACTTATTTATGGCAAGGGAAAAGGAAGACGTTAGCAGAACGATACTGCCACCTCGTGGTATTTTATTGGTATTGACTTTATTTCGATTGCTCCAGCTCACACAGCACCCTAATGAAGACAAACACTCGAGAAAATGGGTGAATGTATAAATGAGGGGAAAAAAGGTAATGTTTACGTTGTACCTGAGAGATGACCAACTTAAAAGAAGACTTGAACTCCTGAATGTCAGCTGTTAAGCGATTCACCAGTTGTCCTGTTTTGTTAGCATCAAAGAACGCCACATCTTGCCTGAGAGACAAAAAGTATCTCAACGATGGGACAGGTGGTTTAAGTAAAAGGACACTTAGGAATAAACACCTCAGTAGCGACGCGAAAAGGGTTTTCCTCATGTCGGCCGCCACTCTTTCTCCGACCCTTGAGAGCAGGATGATGTAGCCGCTTGTTAACAAGCCCTGTCGTACATTTCCAGTTCTTAAAGCAATTACAGCAGTGTCATATATGGATCATTTGTTCAAAATGTTTACGTACTTGGATGCCGTACAGTCCAAGCAATTTAAAAGCGGGTCCTCTTATTTCACGGATATAATTCCCAGTGTGTTCTCTAAGGTAGCGTGCCACAACATTCACCAGCTCCCCCAGCATCAGAGGGATTTGAATGTTTAAAATGGCTGCACCAAAAGCCAGCTGAAAAGAAAACAATACAGTAAATTGATTATAACGCCATAAATGTTACGTTCGATTTACGTGCACTGGCTTACCACGACAGCACATGTGAGTGCAAACAGCTGAGGCTTCACAAACTCCCACAGAATGTGCCATTTGAACTCTGGATTTTTGTTCACAGTCTCTACTGGGATGTTGTTGTTCACATCTGCTTTGCAGTACGCGGTGTGGCAAAACAGTCGCCCGGACACCGTAAGCACAGCTGGTGTGAAGATGAACCTCAGTATCATACCAGAGCGTTTGGATGCTTGCGTGGCTGACTGTCGCAGAGCTCTATGAGCCACGCTCCACAAGCGACTGACGACATTCCCATGTTGACGTGAGACGCACAAAACGTTGGATCCCGAAGATGAATGCAATCTGTATACAAAATGAAATGTTAGGGCCCCCAAAATAGCCATACATTGTCTATAGCAATTGTCCCATTAAACTGAGAAGCTGATTAGCAGCTACTAATGAAATAATAATTATTTATACCGTAGATCACCACGTATATACAAAACTACAACATAATAAAATAATTTTTACAAGTACAATTAAGTGAAACCTCAACCATATACTAATTCTTCAGTGATTATTATTCTATTAGTAGTTCATAAACTGTAATTAACTGAACAATTTCTGGTAGTTTCTTTATTATTTTGTATTGTTAATATTGGCTTACTTTTACACACTGGCCTTAATTGATAATTACTTCACTTGAAATTGACGAAAAGCAAAATGAGACAACTGAACATGTTTGACTGGATGGCTATAATTTACTTCTATTTTCAATTAGTTAATTACGATATATCAAATTTGCACCACACATAAACAAATTAACGAACAAAAGCTGATTACACTGGAAGTTTAAATGAACTAAAGAAGCAACGTGCATACAAGCCTATTATCGACTAAGCAAAACTGTTTGAAGGAGCAACAAGCATTAAGCTGTCATTCGACCATACTAGGGGGTCACATTACCCTACCGTGAATATTTCCATAAACCAGCCGTTTTATTACACTGCAGATGTAGCGACAGTGACTGCACTGGTGCGGAAAAGCTTACTCTCCACCAATACCACATGTTAACGCCTATCTTTATAAAAACGAACAAAAATTAGTTCATTATCTTGAGGCTACAAGCGCGCCGCCATATTGAATTCACCCAGAATGCACTTCTCACGATAGGCGGAGAGGTTATTTTTAACCTTTTTAGTATCGGGCAATTCCTTACACACACAATTATATTACGTTTCTAAATTAAATTATGTGTCTTTTAATTTATTTTGGATTTCCGAAACAACATGACAATGAAATCGCACAACCATTCGTGAAAACTACAACAGTATAACGGAAGTTGTCACGTCCGAAACCTGTAGTGACGTTTGTTTGTGCAAGACAAAAACAGTGTGAACACACGTAATGTATGTTGTATTTTTGGAAGAGAACTGGCTGAACTTGAAGATTGGTCGATTCAACCAACGCGTTCGGGTTGAAAGAACGCGAGTCCCCGTTGTGTATTCGCTGAACGGAGAGAAAAAGGAGTTCGACACCAGCGGATGGACGGAGCGAGTCGGGAACAAAACAAACAGTGCACTCTGCATGACCACGCTCGACTGGCTGAATCATTCCCACACTAGCCGACTACTTCACACTCGCCGCGGGGCCATTTGATTGTGTACGGTTGGCGTATCACAACAATAACATTAACGGAATATTCCTCGGGGAGATTTTGAGCGTTACGTCACAAGCTATCGTAAGTTGCCACGCTAAAGTAGCTTGTAGCTAGGCTGACTTGGAGTTTTCGAGTCGGTAGCTGAAGAATGTAGCCACGCTTTTGAAGGTCTTCGTTTTGCACGGTGACACATAGTAGGTCTTTCTTCAGTGAGTTGAACGACTGAGTGGAGAATGTGAAGCACAACCATGGCCAACTTGGAAGCCTACCGGGAGTATCAGAGGATTGAGGACCTGGAGGAGGACTCTCCACCCGGGGAGGAGGACTTGCTGCTCCATGTGCCTGAAGGCCTGAAAGGTAAACAAACTAAATAAAGTGGCGTACCAGTTTTAAAAATCTCGCAGCGATGCCCTTTCCTTATCCTCTCATCATTTTCCCGACATTTGTGTTGCAGATTCATGGCACCACATCAAGAACTTGGATAACTTCTTCACTCGAATATCCTGGTCTGTTTTTCTGTGACGTGTGCTATTGCATTGAGCCTTATGGACGCAGATTTACTAGTTAAGTCAGTGGAACCCCAAAGTGCAACAGAATCATTCTGTGATGCCGGATGGCTTAAGATCTTCTAAAAATAAAAAAAATCAATAAAGGAGACCTAACTGTCACCTTGATAGATAGATCAAGTATCAAGTACAACTTTATTGTCAATTGTGCTGTACAGCACGGATGAAATTTCCTCCCTCTTAAACAG
>NW_017842045.1:0-3829 GCF_001891065.2 Hippocampus comes
ACAGCGGTTACTACAGTGGACAGATTATCCTGTTATCCGGTTACAGGGTGCATAAAAGGGTTAAAACAGTTGACACTATGTGTATAATATTACAAAAATGTAATTTATAGCTTATCAACTTTGTTATGCTGGTTCCAGCGTCACAGTCAATACAAGTAGCTGCATGTAGACGCTTTTCATTTGCTCTTTCAAATTACATCTTAGAGGACGGCGGTTGAACGTTTTGAGTTTCGTTTTGGCTCATCATGTAAATAGTGAAGTATAATATCCCTGCTCAATGTCATATGATTGAAGGAACTGAAATGTTACACCTCTGCTCATAGAGGGCAGGACAAGTTCACCAGCAGCAGCAACATGTGACCGAACATAGTCTATTTATAAAGAGCGGTCCAGGGCACCGACCGGTGTGACATATGTGAGATTGCCAGACAACGGGACATTTTCCTGCAGGAGACTTCAGACCGGAACGTTTGTGCTTGTCTTCTTGCAGGTATGTTTTCTAGATAGTGAATTCAATCAAGCACGACGAGACAAATGGAATTGGAGATGACTAACAGAGAATGTGGTGAATACTAACTAACGAATGTGTGCCTTTAGAATTAAAATAAGTCACCTGTTGAGTACTTTGTGGTCAAATTGGTCCATGCAGTGCTGTAAAATGTATCAAATATTTTGCCCCTATTTGTACTAATTAATGTTGTGACTGGAATAAGCCCCATATTGCACGACTTGAGAGGTCTTAAATCTTTACCTGATACAATATTGTCTACAGCTTTACAAGTGCCCTATATTTAGCACAAACATGTCGCAGCCCAGACAGTTCAATGCTATCAAGAGGACAAATGGGCAACCAAAACACTTACAGAATGACCTTTGCGTCGCCATTTCTACTCCCAGGAAAGCATGTGAGCTGTTGGAATGGATGACTTGGATCACAGCATGCGCATCGCCGAGGAGGTCTGGTCCAACTTCTGCCAGGAGAGCGAGGAGTGCTGTGTGCCGCAACCTCTGCTCGCCTGTCCCGAGGGCCTCCGTTGTTCCGACCGCTCGGTTCCAGCCACTCAGTCGCCACAGAGCTTAGAAGAAAATAGAACAACTTGTGTTAAACTGGAGCTCATTCAGGATGTCATAGAAGAGGATACAGCTGAGGATAATAAAGCCCAAATATGTAATGATACAGGAATTCCTTTTCTCAGTCAGGAGGTGCACGTAACAGAGGAACGCATCCCCGAAGAGACCCAAAAAAGCATCGTACAGACACCGGAGGTCAATGACGTCGCTCGGTCACTGCCGACTGAGCGTGAAACAAAAGTGAGATGTCTGGCTCAGGCTGGCAGCGAATTTCCTCCGAGAGAGGAGAAGGAGCGCTGGTTTGTGACGCTGTTGTTGAATGACAGTCCAGTGTCGCGCCGGGCCAGTGCAACTCCAAGGAAAAAAAAAGCTCAACTTAAAAAAAAATGGTGCAGACCCAGGCGGGAGCCTCAACACAATGAAAGTGCGGTGAATAAAAATATCAACGCGACACCAAATCAAAACAGAAGCGAAGAACGAGTCGGGCAGAAAACCTCTTGTGGTTCAGTCCAAAACATTTGTATGGAAACCAGGCATGATGGCGATATAGAACGAAACGACAGAAAAAGACCTCTGCGCGGTGAAGATATAACGCAAGACCGTGAAGACGGAACCATACAAGATATTCAACAAAACCGCCAAGAAAGAACCCTGCATGTCGATATAGTCCAAAGCAAGAAAGACGAAACCTTGTATGATGGCGATAGAACGACACATCAAGATGACAGCATGCGGCAAGACAAAATAGAAGCGACCCTGAATGGTGATGAAAGAACGCAAACCAAGAGCAAAAGGGCCTTCTGCGTAGATCACACCACACGGCAAGACAATGTCGAAGAACGCCTACAAGGTGACGATATGGCGCAAAACAACAAAGAAGGGGCCTTACATGATGACGGCGCGCTGCAAAACGATACCGAAGGCACCCCGCATGATATTTTTCATTTGGAGAGGGTGGACTCAGATGAGTTTGTGGACAGTGTTGAATTCTTCACCTTTCCCAGTTCTGGTTCTGAAATCTATCTTTCAGCTTCTGAATCAGTGGCTCAGGATCTCTTTGAGGAGGATTCCGTTGAAAATCAACCAAGAGAGTTCCCGTCCTACACCTCATCATCATTATTATTATTACCACACAACTGTGATCCAATTCAAAGTTCTGGTGCTAGGAGTCTGCAAGCCAAAGAATCAGACGACAACGGTGGAGGTTCTGATAAAGTTTTTGTTGAGCCCACATGGGCGTTTTCACCATTGACGAGCCAAAGAGGTGCCACACCTCCAGCTGAGAGCTCCACCCATCAGAAAGCAGATCTGCCACGAGTCCAAACAGAACCTCACCTGACAGCATGCGGTGTCGACGGTCCTCGGTCGGTTCCTGATGTCATCATCACCCCCGTGGCCGACGGCCCCGAAGCGTACGCCCAGGCTGCGGGCCGCGCGCCGTGCGTCTTCGCCATCTCGGCCTTCTGGGACGAAATGGAAAAATTAACCATCAATGATATTTTACAGCTGAGGATGGCGAGAAGCCCGCCTTCCACGGAGACGTCCGATGTCCCGTCACAAAGCGGTTCCCTTGTGGACCCCGACGAGCTTCATTTGACAGACGGAGGCCTCACGGATGTGTCCGACGCCGCTGACTCGGACTATTTCACACAGCCAGACGACTCCAAGGTGGACAGATCCAGTTGGGATTTCTCTGTGTGTGACTTTGAAGATGACTACTGGCAATTTTTGGGCATGAGTAGGAACGCCAGTCCTGATCTGAGCTGCAAAACCCAACGGGAGGAAGAGGAAGAGGAAAGGTCAACCGGAATCCAGACCCCAGTACCAGTCGAAGACTCCGCAAGACAAAACCCAATGCCCAGAGCGATGATGAAAAACAAAAGTGTGCAGAATATACGAGCTCTCAACACGGATGATTTATCTTTGCAGTCACATTTACACAATGATGAGAAGAAGTCCAAGAGAGACAGTCTGGGGTCAATCGTAGCAGCACCTCTCCAAGGAGACGATCTGGAATTTTCCCCAGAATCCTTCATCACAGAGGAAACGGGAAACAGGAATGTCATTTTTGTCTATGATCCAGAAGGGACCTCACATGCTCCAGGATATAATGATATGATTTGCACATGTGAGCATAAAATGTTCTTACCAACTCAGAGCCATAATTGGAAACCCATCCCGATTTTCTCCTGCTCACATCCGACCGTCAGAGAACTCCCGCTCCTCAAAAGGAATGATCCATTTTTCAGCGTAGACTTCTTGGAAGAGGACGTTATTTCGCCTGTGCGAATTGTCTCGCGTGCTCTCCGGGTAGCTGAATCTCAAAGTGGGAGGAGCTTACTGCCATTCGGTAAAATCCGCTTCCAAGACAAAGGCAGCATCTGGTACAGAAGGTCTGATGGGTGGGAACTGCCGACCCAAAGTGAGGAGGGCGGTGTGGTTGTTCCCACGGTGGGAGGAGTTTCCCTTCAAGCACTTGAGCAGCAGAGGATCGTGGGAACAATACAGAGACCAGGTAATCATCGCAGGTGAGAAAATGAACGTCGGGAAAATTAACGACATCGATGAATGTTTCCTCTAGTGCGAGTGGGCGTCTTGTCTGCGCTGCAGCAGTCTGACATGTGTTTGGTCTGCATCGCATTTGCCTCCTGGGTACTGGCATCATCAGATCCAGAGTCTGCTGATGCCTGGAAAGCAGGTAGGAGACACTTCATTAGGTACACATACTCAAGTCTTACGAGAGCTGTCTCCAGGGGTG
>NW_017842046.1:0-2521 GCF_001891065.2 Hippocampus comes
AGAGAGAGAGAGAGAGAGAGAGAGAGAGATGTAGAAATATGTAGATATAGATAGATATGTATGTATGTGTGGGAGGGGGTGGGGGTGGCCCCTAAGGCTGTAGATTGGACATCCCTGCTCTGTTAAAATACGTATTTAATGTAATTTTTTTAAGGAACTTTATCATGATGTAGTACAAAATCTACAATTGAAAATGTATGTCATTTTGTCCAAACATGGTAAAGGCAAATGAAACAGTTTTCAGCTGCAAAGGTTGCTGTGATTTTGCTCCATTTGACAAAAGTCCCTTTAGATGGACAAATACCTGTTATTGCATGTTAATTCCGATTGTTTTGCATTTGTGAGGCCTGAGATGAAAAGCTGCCTGTTACAGTGCAGAAATGATGAGCCTCCTCCACTTTTGTGTAAAACAGTTTCCACATGAAGTGGCCAGGCACTTCCAAGCGTGCGTGATGCTGGGAAAAAGTCTGTGTTTATTATTCATTGTTCCTCTGCAAAAGCAGCGATTTAAAAAGCCCAGAAGACCCAAAATGTCCATGTTGCTCTATACCATACTGTTATTGTTGAGTTTGGTCCACTCATAGATGTCCTGTTCGCAGACAATATCTGAGTTGATGAGCAGGTAGCGGTCGCCAACGCAGAAGTGCTTCTGGCAGGCAGCGCACTTGAAACATTCCAGGTGATAGACTTTGTCCCGCACACGCATGGTCATCTCGAATGCTCGGATTCTCTTCTCACAGGAAGCACAGAGGCCATCCTGTCCAAAAAGCCTTGGTGGAGAAAGATGTGAAATATTACAAAAGGTTACTTGAAAGCGAGATGAGCAATTACAGCATAAAGGTTCTGCATGTAGTTTTCTTTTGGTTTTGTGTTGAATTTTCCAGTAACTTCCAACTGGGTGTTTTTGAACAGCCTAAAGGACGCTCAGAGACGGCCGATTCACATTACACACTTGACACGCAAGCTACATGGTGCATTCATGGCACGTTCACAACGTCAGGAACTTGTAGATCCACTGTTCCGTTTTGCATATTAATTATTTTTCTTCAATAATAACAGTTTAAAGACCGGGGGCCAAATTCTAAAACTGCTGACATATATTTAACATTTCCCATGAAAAACGAAGGTGAAATGGGGTGGATTCAAAATGAAAATATGAAAAATAATCTGAGAAGATGCGAAACAGCGAGTGCCGAACCCCAAGTGTGCAGGGGTCCACTGCATACCTCTCGTCAGATGCCTTTTTTCTTCCCACAATCAGCATCTGTGAGCTAGCTATTCAGAATACTAATCACAACAAGGCAAATTCACATCATATCCACCCCACACTGAATTTCTCCACCCTTGATATGCCACTTTGAAGGGGGAGGCGATCTCTGAAGCACAATGTCAAAACCAAAGGTAAAAAGAGCTGGATTGGGTTTCGGGTGGGAAATGCACATATTAGCATTAGCTAATCTTGTTTTTAATTGAACAGCATTTACTAGATTGCTTGGTGAAGTTATTGAAACGGGAGTATTTTCTTTGCCGATAGGTGCGCTGCATGTGCCACATGCACTGATCTCCACACTAATTGTGGGGTATAATCAGGACTGCATCCACAAGTGAAAACACAAAAACACATTGAAATTGTCTTGATGGCTGTCTTCATGGATGCCTGTTTTTTTTTTCTTCCAGACTCTCCACTCTGCTGCCGTTCATCCTGCATAAACATTTAGCACCGCCCCCATTATTACGGTAATTACAACCTAACTCACCATTGTCCCAGTATTAGATAAGGCGGGGCAACACGTCATGTTATTTAGACAAATCAAAACAGTTTCAAATAAAAGCAGCCTAACCTTAGGTAGTCTCGACGACACAGTTTCCTTCCCAACTTGTAGTACAGGCGGCGGCCAACCTCTCCGAGGCGGCAGCCACACAGGTCGCAGCTGAGGCAGTCCTCGTGCCAGTACTGCTCGATGGCCTTTAGGAAAAAGCGGTCGCCGATGCTCTGCTGGCAGCCGCCGCACATCAGCAGAGAAGGAGGCATCTGCAGGACCTCGTCCACTGGCTCCCTGCGCCCGACAAACACAGCACACATAAGTCAGAATATTGACGGTGTTGGTTATGTGACCGCTTCCTAATCAAATGTTCATGAAATAATAACTCACTTTAAACCACGGTAGACAATATGGAAATTTCGAATGCATTTAGATTCAGATGTATTTATTCAGTGATTTTAAATTTGAAATATATTCATCATAATGTTACAGTCATTACAATCAGGGCATTGAGAGTAAGACTCAAATGTTAAAATGTCAACTTCTTTCATGACAGGGTGCGCTTGAGCAAGGCAGTGTGAGTATGAGCCGAATTCCCCTTTGATGATGAGTAAAATAAATTCCAAAATTAAAGTCGTACACAATGTAGTTTGGATACCGTCCACACGAGGAAGCTATTTCTCATTTGGCTTTTACCACAACGGTTCTGTAGAGTAAATATATGTATGGAAAAACACTTCTTGGTCATGAAAAAAAAA
>NW_017842047.1:0-3909 GCF_001891065.2 Hippocampus comes
AAAAAAAAAATGGGTGGGGGATCAGCTCAGCTCTGGGTGAAAATGCATTGCACGAAGTATGGAATGGGATCCCAAAACTGCAATGGTAAAGCCAATGGGCGTAGAGGATGTTCAGTCACAACGCTGGCTATGTTGACTCAACATTTAGACGACGCACAAATGAAGAAAATGACAAAGGGCAACAGCAAATAGTAAAGGCTCCTGTATTTCACTTTTACACGGCAATACATGGATGGGTAATATTCAACAGCGATGTGCACACTTTGGCCTCACAATTACTGTATGCTGTTGTGAGCACAAGGAATGCGACCCGTTCTGGCCCCTTTATTCACTGAAACCACCCAATGCATTTTCTCAAAAAGTTTTTACCAAAGAGAAGATGTGAACTCAGGATGAAAGCAAATAATTATTTGCAAGCGTGACTGCACTCATGGAAATGTTTGCTGCTGTAAATGATCGGCCCCTCAACTCATGAGGGGAATAATGAAATGGGCCTGACCTACAAAAAGTGCTGATGTCACTTTTTTGGAATATATTATCATGGCTGTTTAGATACCGGTATGTTTTTCTACTTCTCCTGAGGACCATATATAGACGAACAGACCAAAACAAAGCATATACCTTTTCTCTCGGTCCATAGTTCTCTGCGCACGACACCATTCCAAACAAACAAAGGAATGTAATGAAGGCCTAAAACAGAAAAGCCAGAACAAAGGTAATTAACAAGACATTTTATTTCCAAAGAAGAAAAATGAGTTATTATGTCAGAGCACATGAAAGTAATATGGGAATGGTTGCTGGTAAGTGCTTCGATGTGATGGCATGACATAATTTCTTTTCTGACTCTTACTAATGATTGTAATATTTTTACTGAACCAGTCTGTTCTATTTGATGTTCCAAACAGAGCACAGATGTATTGCTTTCGTCTGGAATCCTGTCTAGGCACATTACTCCGAATGCATGTATATCTCTGCGTTCACACAAGAAACAGGTTTTGACACAAGATTAAACAGAGGCGACACAAATAAGCTCACAGGTTACTATCGGCACCAGACCGCACTAGTTTACTATTGACACAAAAACAAAAAGAGTGCTGTCGATGCTGATCTTACCAAGCACAGCAGCCAGAGGATCACATAGAGGATCTGGGTTTTGGAGAACAAGTCCTGTCCGAATTTGATGCAGGCTAGCGCCTCGAGAAAGGCTATGGCCCTGGGCAAAATGAGAGGAACAACCCAAACACAACATGACAAATCCCCAACCGCCTTCAGTTGACTTAACTCACAGAGAAGCAACATGTGCTGCTTTACGGACCAGAATGTTTGTGAGATTTGTGTTGATAGGAATGTGAGGAAACAAACCGGCTTACAGCTATGGTGAGAAATCAATTCGTCATGGTTTAACGTTGCTACATTTCTCAGCCTCAATAAGCTCGCAGGGGCTCTTGATAACATTTCACATTTGTTTCACTGTATGAAAGGTCCTTTGTGGCGGAAGGCTCACTTACCCGAACACCCAACACTGGGTCCCAACTCTCTTACACTGGGTGTCTGTGAGGTAGGCGTAATATTGTCTGTAGCAAACGCAAACAAAATGTCAGGTTAGAGTGAGAAGAATTGGATATAAGGTAACTGGGGATGTTCTATCCCATTTTTTTTCAGACCCATATATAGGAGTATTCACTCTGAGTACTCACGGATACAGAGTATCGATACCTCCCGTATTTTCGATATATACTGCATGAAATTTAATTTAACACAATGACAAAAATAACAAAAATGTGAGCAAATACTTTTTTTTCCTGACGCACATGATGATTCGCCAAAGTGCCCAACAGCCATAGTATAAAGCGAACTACTGCGGAAGAGGACTTAATGTCTTTTTCTTTTCCCTCTTTTGCTTTAAGTATCGGTTGCTGGTATCAGCAGCCTCGACGAGTATCCGATACCTCAAAATACGTCTGGTATCGGCCCGATATGGCACTTGGTATCAGTACTCGTCCATACCGAATGGTTCCGATGCAAATGTTCCCCCCCTCTAGACAGAACAGTGTTTCACCTGACTGTTGGCGCTGTGATGATGCCAATAAACAGGATCCGACACCAGCTGAGGGCGTGGCTTGCCGGAAAGACGAATATGTGCTTGAGGAAAAACGTGTTTAACTCGGTCAACTGGGAAGGAGACAATAAATGATATTTAATACAATAGCACACTACAAAGCTGCGTCATTATTTCACAATAAATCTTGAGTCAGTATTTACAGTCAAGGTAACCGTTAGAGATCATCCAATGCCGTGGGAAATTTTCCAAGGTCGTAAATTTGATCATTTACACCGAATAATATCTTTGTTCATCTATCTGTGCCATTAACAGACTGTAGTGACAGACGAAAGAATGAAATGCCCTTCCACCAAATGGCAAAAGGTACAATAAGCCACCCGTTGCCATTTATAGATGGAATAAGTCATGGCTCCCTGTGAGTATATCAGCTATGTATTCAACTAAACACACCCAGATTTCACACCAAGTGAACCTGTGAATCCACCGACACAAAATCATTATTCCACTATATCGACTTTTTGTCACTTTTTTTTGGGCTGCCATGAGATTTTTCTACAGCAACATATGTGCCATGGTGGTTATTTGAGCGTCTGTCGGCTCCATTTATTGACTTTACGTGTACATTTTTGCGACAACTCTCCTTCACTGTAATTGTTGTGAAAGCGTGGGAAAAGACATGACATTTTTGATTGACTGCTAGATCAGAGAACAAGATGACATCTTTAGTAGGACAAACAACTCAAAACATTCAAATTCCTGTTGTGTTTTGGGATGTGTTAAGCTCTCCTTTACATTACAAAATGTGACAATAAAACTGTTAACTAATTTTCATTATTCGTATTCGTGATCATTTTTGATGACTTCAGCACATTTTCCATGGTTGGCTACATACAGTATATTAGTAAGATTTTTCACTTGTTGACAACAAAGCCCAAGGAAACACAAATATATGCTGTGATGATGGCTGAATTGAGCAGAACATTACAAAACACAGCAGTATTTTTGAGCATCACTTTATGCTAGCTCCTCGCATTCCCATACAAACATAATGAGAGTGAAGGCTTGCTGCGGTGCTATTCTCTCCTTTGGCCGGCAGCCTCGTTCAGCGAACCAGCTCAACTGTCCGCCCGCTGGGCCGAGCGCCATCGTTCCCTCCCTGATCCATTCTTCAAGACTGGTAATTACTGCTTGGAGCCTCCAGAGAGGGGAGAGCTGTGCGGCCAAGTGCATGACGATATTGCTTCATTGAGTGTCCATATAAAAGGGGACGCACAGCGTGTTGCCATGGCAGACAAACGCGAAAGAGAAGGCAGCTTGGGTGGTATGCAAAGCGACGGCACTCAAAATCGTACCCTCCTTTATTAATTGCACCCGAGTAATCCAGTCTGGCTTTGCCTCTTTACGGGATTAGCTGTTAATGCACAGACAGCAGCACACCCCGTGAATTAAATGGATCCAAGTGAAGCGGGTTTTAGATTTCATCCACGGAGGCGCCAATTAGATTAGCCCCGATTCAGTACACTGAACACACAGGATGATCTCCGGCTGGCCGCCGTTGAGACGTCGGGAAGACCCCTTGACCCACCTGCCAGATGATCATGAAGAGATAGACGCCCATCACTCGCTGCAGGGAAGACTTCGGATCCAGCCAGCGCACGTAAGTCCAGCTCGCCGGCGTGAACTGTAAAACGGCTCGCTTGATCTTCCCTGTCGTGGTGTGGATGTCCCTGTTGGGGGACACAAGGAAAGGATGCCAAGGATTTATAATAAGTGTTGAGTAATGTAATTATTAAGCCACCAACACACTTATTCCAGACTTGTCTTTCCATTCTGTGATGAATAAACAT
>NW_017842048.1:0-1884 GCF_001891065.2 Hippocampus comes
CACACACACACACACACACACACACACAGCACTTGCGTCAAAGGAGCTTAACTCAGGATTTTGCTTGTGTGGGCCGGCCAAATTGAAAAATGTCCACACAATAAAAGTGCTTTGAAGGCAAGACAAGAACACACACGCACAGAACCGTAGAACCAAGTTTCTAAGAAGTTGCACTGTTTTGTGTCATGACTGTGACCTTTTGCATCTATTTCTACGTTTCTCGGCAGAAGAAATGTTCTGCTCATATATTTAAGAGCGTACATGGGAATGTTGTGAATTAGAATTCGAAATCGTTCACTGAAATTTGGAGATCAGCACACCATCTGGATGAGGGAGCTTTAACGTGCGTGTTTATCGGAGGGCAACCGTCGCTGCCTGTACTAAATGACACAAGAAAGCCGTAATCGGGCGCATTCCTGACCCAACGTGTCTCACAGGAAAGATTCCCATCCAGCGTCACACAACTAAATCTTTCTTAAGCTTCCCCACTCACTCTTACCATTTTGAGAGGAAGAAAATTGGTCTGAGTTTGTTGTTGTTTGGTTTTAAATGCATTCCCATGTCTTGGGCCCATCCTGTCCCGTACGATCATACAAAGCATCCAGAGCCGCACCGTAATCGGATAATATGGGAAAATATACTTGCGTGGAATATATCGACTTCTCAATGTTTATTTGAATTTGTATTTATGACTTGACATATATAGAATTGAGTGGCGAAACAATGGGTAATTATTCCACGCCATAAAACACACATGGGACATCTTTTCCCATCTTATTTTTGGATTTATGTTGCCCCTTTTTTGACATTCTATGACAAACCAAAAATGTGTTTGAGTCAATGACTGGCATTTGGCCACGGGGACAAGAGGTCACACCAGTCAACTGTGAGTTCCGACTAAGTTGTTACTCACCTAATGATGACAGCGTTGAAGACGGAGAGCCTTAAAACCGCCTTTAAAAACAAACACTCCGTAAGGCAGCTTCCAAAGGCCATGTACATAATTTGACCATAATACGCGAGTGAGTGAACGACGGTCCGATCGAACCTTAGCGTTACTTCTGAGCTCAATTTTCACTGCGGGGGTGTCAAATTCACTTTGGATTGTCAGTGAGCTATTCGAGAACATACACAATTCTTTGTTTCTTTTCCCGAGCTGTATATTAGACATGTGAGAGGATTAGACATGTGAAATGGATCATAAAAGAACAAACGGTGAGGAAAATACCAAACGGGAAAGGAAGTAATCAAAATTCCAGGTGATAAGCCCACAAATCTGTGGTCCCGTTGTGTTTCGCAGCATTTGAGGATCGTAGCGGTTTCAACATGAAGTTATTGCGGAGTGGAGATCAGGGAGAGAGTCTGCCAAATTCATTCGTGTCTTGGGCCGAGGAAGATGAAGACACCGTCGGTGTATCATCGCCATAACAGCAATATTGACATTATTTGAAAACAGCTTCAGCAAATATTGGCAAATTGAAAGAAAGGGAGGTGCGCGGAGATGACACAAGAGTCACGTATCCGTTTTCATGAAGCTTTCCCATGAAGTAAGGTAGGGAATTTCCAGAATCAGAAAAAGATGAAGCAGGAATGTCAACAAGACAGGAATTTACTAATTGGTAGGGCGAGGAATTTCAGCATGCAAACCTGTAATCTTAATAGACAGAAACAGTCGACTCGGTCAGATAATGGAAGTGAGAGGAACCGCATTGTGTATATGAGGTTTGTTGAATGCTGCGTGACTGTCAAACGCATGGATTAAAAAAAAAATTTATATATGGTGGCGTTTAAATCATTTTTACATTCTTCTGACCAGTGATTTGGGATCCAAAAAGAGGTGCTGATTTGAGTGTCGGTGGTGGAGTGTCTTCCCACATTCATTTT
>NW_017842049.1:0-1831 GCF_001891065.2 Hippocampus comes
ACACACACACACACACACACACACACACGGGATGAGTTTGTGTCTTGGATTACCCTTCACACATGGACGGTACACAAATGTGCCGTAACCTAGCAACAAAGTGAATTTAGTAACACTTGTAGTTGTGTTAAAAAAAAACAACAATGCTTAAGTCACGATGAAGCATGAAAATGAGAGTTTCAGGTATAAAAAAGAAACAGCATTTGGCAGCGTGACCTTTTGGACCACTACATTCGCCTAACAGTAAATCCTTTGATGTAATTAATTTATTAGCTCGTTCACTCACAGCCGTTTTCCACATATTGCCAGTTGGTGGAAGATCTGTTACAATATAGCGAAGCAACACCAAAAGAAAGAGCCGAATCTCGTCTTTGGCCAGAGAGTTTGTTTCTTTTCCCTTCTTTAGTCCCCCGCCCCACCTCACACCATATTTGTGTGCTTATGCAGTGTGAGAGACGTGCCAAAATCATGTCACGTCGCTGAAATTGCTGTCCGCCCTGTCATTATGAGGTAACTTCCCCTTCAATTAAACTTCTGAAGAAAAAAATATTTACACTCGTGACTCCAGTGCGAATAAGAGGTAGATAATGAATGAATGTTTTGTAATTGTCATCCTATTATGTGCACAGTTGGATGTTGTCAAGCGAAGCATGTCCACTCTGTCATCGGAAATATCAGCTGATGTAAAAAATAAATAAATAAAATTGTTGGCTTTGCGTGCACATGCCACAGAGAGAAAGGCTGAAAAGTGAGAACACAGATTTATTTATTTTTTTCCCCAAGTCCAAATTTACCGCCTCGATGCGGGCTTTGTGCTGGCGTGTCCGCTGTGGAGTGCCTCGTTGTTGCGGTGTGGGGAAAACCCCCACAAGACAACCTAGTGGGATATATTCCAGCCACTGGAGGTTTTCAGCAGATGTATTTTCAAACATCCAGTCATGCATAGGCAGAAGAATGATGCTAGACAAAGTGGCATCCATTTCCAGATTAGTATTTGTTTGACAGTTGAAAGCTCAGGGTGGCATGTTTTCAGTTCATGTGGTGGATTTCAGAGCGGCGAGAACTGTTTTGTATATATAATACGATTTCCAATCCTCATTTTATACACTTAATGATTGTTTCTAATCATTTTAAGTTTGGCTTGGTTGTTCACGACACCCTTCTATTTTGGCTAATCAAATTTACAAGCGGTTCATTTTCACTTGACAAGGACTTTTAATTTGGATCTTCCTCCATTTGACAGTCAGCCGAGATTTCATTCACTCCAATGTGAAATTGCATTTTATGCTGTGCGTGTGTTTTTGTTTTTAATGTCTTTTTTAAAAATCTGTGATTCTTATGCATATGACGCTTTGAGCGTCACCGTTTTAATGGGAAAGCATTTCGATTATGAATAATCCCCATTTCAAATTTGCTTCGATATTCTTCATCTAAACGTCGACAATTCACGCATCCATGAGAGGTTGAAGTCCATTGCAGTAGTACTGCATTCTACCCAGCTTCTTCTCCTTCATTCGTCTGTTCTGGAACCAGATCTTCACCTGTCTGCACAACAACAACAGGACACATTCAGTTGATTTCCAAAAATATCATAAATCCCCCAAAAATATGAAGGATCCTAAAAAAAGACATCTGATTTAATGTAATATTGGGGGGCAGGTTCTTCGCTGGCCAAACAAATGACAGCATGTGGTCGGATTTAGAGCCATGATGTCACTCGCTATCATCGTAAACATCATAGAGTGAATATCCATTACAAATCGGAATGGGCTATTAACATTGGTGTGTAAAGTAGTCATGCGGCAATATTTTAACCCTTAAAGGGGAGGTC
>NW_017842050.1:0-2534 GCF_001891065.2 Hippocampus comes
ACACACACACACACACACACACACACAAACCGAGAAAATTCTAAGACTCGCTCTCTGACTGCTTGTCAAGCTCAAAGGCACAAAACAGGCCACAATCTACAAAAACGACAGTTTTTGTGTTGTGTTTCATGGCTGCTGACTCTTGATCATATCACGTCAAACACGAATGTCGCACGATGGCCTCGCAAGTCACTGCCAATGCGAGCGATTTCTTCGCCGAGCAAACAGATTTCCTTTAACTTTCACTTTGCCTTAAGCAGAACAAGTGCAAAGAAAGAGCTTTTGAACAGTCACTTCCTTGTAGTCAGAGCTGCTCACTATGCATGCCCGTACCTGGGCCTCGACATGCCTGTGGCGACTGGTCATGCATGTGACCTGAGGGCTGTACATGGCCAGAGTCATGCAAATGCACGTATACCCTCACTCGTGTTTTTGCGCGAGCATTGACTGTCTTACAGTCTGTACCCGCGCATTCTTTTCAAATGCAACAGAAGCAACATAAGAGAGGATGGGCCACTAAAAGTGCAACTGACAGAGGCAATTACGGCCGGACCCCAAAACAGCGGCTTCCTGACTCACACAGCAACAACAACCTCTGGCTGGCTTTCAGATGGATTCGGTCGAATCTTGTACAAACACTGAGTCAATAATGAGGTAATGGCCGATCGTTGAGGAAGAACCATTCACGAGTGATTTGCTTGGGGCGCTTTGCACCACCGCCTGTCACCAGGCATAACAAGGGCGCCCTGCCGATAGAATCCATTTCTAGAAATGCACGCAGGTGTCCTGAGCGCTTCATACTGTCTGGATGCGTCCTCACTCCATTTTCCTTAATGCAAGTGGGCCTGTGAGGGATGGAAAAGAAATTCCACTGATAAAAAGATGATAACGATGCCTGTCTGATATGACGTGATTCAGAAAGCGATGAAATCAATGGCAAATTTGTGTTCTGAGCGACAGTACAAGACATTAAATTCCTTGAGCACTTTGCTCGGCATATTTATGTCTATTGCTGGCGCTTTCATTATCATAAAACGCGTTTAATATTTCCGAGCCGTGTGAGAGTGCGGCCACGCTACGAGTGATTGAGCACACAAGATTTAGTGGCGTCTCCTTGTCTTTCTCCAGCTGTGTCCGCGTACTTCAGACCCGTCTCGCACACAACCCGGTGGATGGAGCGGTGAAGAGGGTGAGGGGAGGGAGGAAGCGGCGAGGACACGGTGCCAACCAGAGAGGCCCACCGTGCCTCGGTCCCATCTCTCCAGCTGAGGGCTTTGATTCGCCTGATTGTCTCCAATATTGAGACACACAATAAACACAACACTTGGCGGACATTTGCAATTCTAATCAGTCCCTCTCAACCGGCCTGGACAACCCGGCTTCAGCCCACTGGGATATCACTCATCTGACTGCAAAATAATGACACAATCATCGCCATGGCGACGCTCCTTTTGCATCCCCTGAGCAGCCACACAGAGAGGATATTAATACACAGGAGTTCTCCGAGGACCAAATGAATCGGCGAAGAGATTAGTGAGGCTCCCAGGTTAATGAATGTGCCATGCGGGCAAATTCTCCAGGCTGACGTTTGGAGAAAGTTCACACACTGCCCCCCCCTACCCACAAATTCACTGGCAGGTCCCCACCTGCCTCTGCGAGGCGTGCCTCAACTTGATTTCAATAAACCATTTCCTGTCAACATCAGATTCCCACTAAGTGTTTAGATTGCGAGGAAGCAAGCTGTCAGCTTGTGACACTCCTATCGGACTTGAATATGACGATGCAGGCCGTGATATGATCGTTATCGTTGCAAAACTGTTTGTGTTTCCGATCCTCAAATCAATGCACGTGCGGTTTTATCTTTTGCAAAACAGCCCTTAAAAGTCATAAAAGCCCATCTGCGGCCTTTTACGGCAGTGTTTTCATTTACTTGACAACATGATGGGAATAGATGTTCACGCGCAAATGAGAGCAAAGTGTCACGCAATCATACCGGTTTGAGTAGCCTGGATGTATTTGCTTTAACAGTCACTCAAAAGATGGGGAAATTCAAATGTATTTCAGAAAATAACTGGCACGTCTTATGAAACTGGCTATTTGACTTGCAAATCATTGCAGACTGACTGTCCTCATTTTCTTGCAAATACCTACGCGCCTACGAGTGCGCGCGCACGCACGCACGCGCGCACAGGCGTGTGAATGACAGTCTGTCAGTGAAAGAGACGTTATTATCTGCGCGATGTGTGTGTGAGCGGGGAGCAGGTGCAGGGTCACATCACTCGTGGCGAGCTGACACTGTGGACAGGAAACATTACTTTCTGATTTCCCTCTAGAGGGGAAACACTCTTGTCACAATGTGCAGTGCTGCTGTTCCACCTCTTCTGGAAGGTTATTCCAATATGTGCAGCAGCTAAGTGTGCAAGTGCGGCTGCCAGCCATGACAGATACTATATCGGAAACAGAGGCCATTGCTTTCAAGCTATATAATTACAACAAAATATTATATATACACGTGTGTGTGTGTGTGTGTGTGT
>NW_017842051.1:0-2326 GCF_001891065.2 Hippocampus comes
AAGGCATTCTGATGAATATTGCGTTTGTGGCCCATGAATAAAGCAGCAAAGCCCAGCTGCTTTTATCCATCTCAGGGGGGCGGGCATTTTGTCACTTTCTGTCAAGTGAAAGTGACATCACATTTGCTCCGGGCTCGGCTAACAGCTGTCACGGCTCACCTGTTTTCTGGGTTGGGTCACGTGACACTCGCAAGCTGAGCCAAATGCAAAATTAATCAGAATACCGTGAATAATAGAACATATTATCGTAAAGAAAACCTTTGACTTGACTTCGCCTTTAAAATGAGTACAACAATAATGACATGAAATCCAGGCACATTTATTTGCCTGTTTTACAATCCTTTTCTTGTTGTATTTGTTTTAACTTTACAACAGTGGGATACATCGGCAAAAATATGTTTGTTTTTTGGGATTTTTTTGGCCGAATTAAAATAAAGTGTAGTTGCACATCCACTACAGTAGGTGGCAGAGTGTGCGGAGTGAATATAAATGACGTTAATTGTTAATGTTATTAAAAAGTTACTCAGCAGATTTATACATACATTTTGTTTTGTTTTCTTTCATGCGCAAAGGCTACAATGTTGGTTGTGTTCTTTTTGCAATTTTATAGAATTATTTATAGTCGCGTAGAGAGTCAAGGGGGAAGGGAGGGAGCAAAAAATGTTCTTCTCATGAGGCGGGTTGTAACAAAAAAATAATAGCAGGCAGTGTTGCAAGAGCAATGCCATAATATTCAAGAGGAGACCGCAGCCTGTCCGAGAACAATCACCAAGGGAGTAGGTGTGAATTCGACGGCATGCACTTCCACGAGAGGAAGGAATTAGGACTCCCGTGGTTGAGCGTGTAGCCCACTTCTGGCCAAACATCGACAACGATCGGCTAACGAGGCTAAGGCCTTGAGAAAATGGATGACGACTTGATATCTGAAGTAGTCACAATATGGATTGCGGCACTCCTCGGAGGTACGTCTGGATAGGAAAAGAAAGACGGCGCGGTCTTTGATATTTGGGCTGTTAAATCAAAGGCGAGGGGTTCCCGAGGGGCGGCCGCCATGTCGGTGACACGTTGGAGTGCGGCGGCTGCGGCGGCGCGAGAGGGCTTCCGGCAAGGAGAGCGAGACAATTAGATAGCGGCTGGCTCGCTGGCTCGTTCGCTCGCTCTCGCTTTCTTCTCGGTGGCGTTTAAAATCAATTCATTCAGCGGACTGCTGACACAGCCTGGCCCGGAGAGCCCAGGATTTATGGCTCCCTCTAATGGGCATGCTCCGAAGCAAAGTCCTGCCGTCAGCACTTTTCCGCCAGCGCCGCCAGCCAGCGGGCGACCCATCGTCCGACTCGCTCCTTCGCCTCGCTTGCCGGCAGCTCTTAAAGGCGCAGCCGCGCACTTACGCCCGCTGAGTGGCTCGCAAACACACGATAGGGCTGACACAACAACAGGACTCGTAAAGCTGCATGGAGCAACGTGCAGGCCTTCATCAAAACTTTGCCTGAATGAATTGCTCACAGTTTGAAGTCAATCAACTCTTGAGTTAACTTGCTTCAAATTTGGGAGCAATCAGACCGAATCTCCCAGCTGAAGTCTTTAAAGGATACCAGGAAATGAAGCCAAGAGTGCTAAAATGTTTGCTTTAAACCAAAATGGCAGAGTTCATATGTCGTTTTGGGGATTTGGTTGCTTGAAACTTTCTTTGCGCGTCATCTCACGATGGACATGTCCAACAAATGCCACCTTGCCAAGTAAAATTGGCTTAGCCGACTGGATTTGCAATACAAAACCATGAGCCGCGTTTTTATGAAGTGTTTTATGGCAAGCTCTCGAACTTCACCGGCAAATAAGGGCGACGCATTAAACACTTTGGTCATACTTTTTTTTTTTGCGAGGCGTCATTGACAATTAACGTGACGACTTGCTGTGAGCGGCCAGAAAGAAAATGTTTTTATTGATTTGAATTTGATGGATTGCTTATTTGGAACATGTTGACATTCTGGCTTGAAGACTTCACAAGTGCTGTTCCGACTAAAACATATCAGCATACTCTATTCTAAGCGAGGACTTATTTTAAAGTGCTAGCATAGCGCTCAGCCGGCGGTGGGGGTGTTGAATCCCTTCACCAAAAGATGTGATGGCCGTGAGACCAAAATTCATTTGCAATAATCTCCATTCAAAATCCAGCCACAATTGTCAAAATCCTCGCAGATGAAAACCTACTCTCAATTTTAAATCCTTCAGTGACCAAAATCCTGTCACATATTCAAAATCCAATCACAAGCTGAGATTCATCACATCATAAAATGCTCGCACACACACACACACACACACACACACA
>NW_017842052.1:0-6279 GCF_001891065.2 Hippocampus comes
TATGATTGTTTACTTCCGTGTTGCTGTCACTACCTGCTGTTTGACGCTTGGGGAGGTGGTGCAATTTGAGCGTCAGCTCAAATTAAATCGGTCTTGTACAGTTGGTGCTGCAGAGTACAGCCTGTGAGTCTGTTTACACTCACCTAGCGCATGCTGGAGGACCAGCTTAGCGCTCAATATGATGAGAAAAGGAAGACTCTTTTGGAACCAGCGAAACAGGCAGCGTAGCTCCGAAAGCGAGGTAGTGGGCTCTCCGGAGTCCAGGTCTGCGGAGTCTGTCGTGTCGGCATCAGAGGTGCGGTGTCGCGGCCTGCGAGTGTGTCCATGAGAATGAGAGTGGCTGTGAGGGTTGATTCTGGACCTCCTGGCCGAGGCGGCTCCGCCTCATTGGTGTCGGAATGGATGGTGCCTGCGGCACCGGAGGGTGTCGTCCTGCTGGGAAGCTCTGCTTGCAGAGTAAGGGACAAACCATTTCTCAAATGAGTGCCTTCCTGGCTGGAATTAGGCTGCATGACAGTAGGGGACTCCCTCACTTTCACAGCTCTTCTGGACACAAAAGGGACATCTTTTTAGATTATACATTCAGTCCTAGCATTAGCACATTAATAGTTTTTTTGCCTCCCCGATTGTTTTTATGATCACAATAAGTGAAACCATGATTACATTTCAATTAATTATCCAGGCAAATGACAAACCCTAGGCTCCACCCCCGGTTATCATGCTAATGTAAGCGGTCGTCTCCTAGGCACAGCAGTCAATGGAGCATGGACTACCTCACTTGCATGAGAGCGCCTCAACAAAATTGACTGACAATACAAGAGAAGGGTGTGGAAAGTGTGCAATAATTCTTGGGGTTTTTTTGTGTTGTTTTTTTTTGGGGGCGGGGGGGTTGGCCACAATTGTCAGGCGTGACGGAATTGTAACGGAATATGTTGTCTTTAAAGACCAAGGAATTATAATCGTGGCCTCGTTCTATTATAATTATGAAAGAATGTCTTGAAACAGAATATTGTACGTTTAAAAGCAGCCACGTTGTTACACAAGAGATTAACAGTCGCACATAATCTGGCTACTTCAAATTGAGCTCCTATTTGAACTTCAGGCACCATAACGCCTGCTCGTCTTCAAACACAAGTTATGAAGACTCGTAATTACTTTTTATTCAGGGAAAATAACAACACAAGAGTTCGAGAGCTGGCGACAGTGAAATGTCATTAGCAGTAGCGCGCAGATGTTTTGTGAAAAGCTACGATTGCATTCACTTACCTGTCATTCTGCAACCGGAGTTTCATGGTAATCTTTTAGTGGCCATTTAATCAAATCGACCAAAACGCCAAACGAAACAAAAGCAAAAAGAAATGCACGAAAGACGTTGACTTTCTAGCTCATCTTTTAATCTGCAGTTGACGTCACAGCAAGCGTCACCTGTGTTGTTTTGTTGTCGCATTATCGCCACCTAGCGTTCCATTTGTAGACCTGCAATGTGCTGTAATTTCAAACGTGACACTCCTGAAGCAAATGATGGGTTTGAAAGTCTTCATTTTGCTTTTGTTTGAACAGAGTTTGTTGTAGATGTAAAAACGAGAGAAATAATGGTTAAGATGGTTTCTCATTGAACGGGAAGAACTCAGAGACAAGTTAAACAGGTTCTTTGTTGCAAATTTTGATTCATCCAGTTCTCTAATCGTAGTTCATTCAGTGATGCTCAACCACCAAATTGTTTTCTGAGTGACGTTGAAGGAAAAAAAATAGTCCTTTGTGTTGTGTAAACTATCCCAGCGTTTCTATTTTTTTTTTGTCTTGTACAAATATGTTTTATTAAAATATTACTCAGTCCAAAAATATAGAACCAGTCTATTTTAAGTCCATCCATTATCTGATCCGCTTGTCCTTACGAGGGTCTTCGGGCGTGCTGGAGCCTATCCCAGCTGGCTGGGTACACCCAGAACTGCCAGCCAATCGCAGAACATACATAGACAAACAACCATTTACACTTGCAATCGCACTTATGAACAATTAAATAAAGTGATCAATTAACCTGCCGTGCAGGTTTTTGGAATGTGGGAGCAAATAGGACTACCCGCAGAATACCTACACAGGCATAAAGAGAAATCGACACAGGAAGGCCGGGGCCTGGAATCAAACTCATGATCTCTGCACGTGCTAACCAGTCGATCACTGTGTCGCTGTCGAACAAAAAAATAAAATGATGCCATAAAAAATTGGGAAAGTTGCACTTATATATAGTCTATCCGGAAAGTATTTATTGTGCTTAATTCACTTCCCCCACATTTGATTTTAACGCTTTGTTCTAAAATGGAATTTTAATGCAAATGTGTAAGTATAAAGAATAATAGAAACCGAAGACACTATAATATATTTCTAGCCTTTGCTTTTTTCTTTTTTTTTTTTAATAGTTACATTTGGCAAAAATGACAGCTTGTCATAATGTCGGTCTTGCACGTCGATTTTTGAGTGGGAAAAAAATGATTCCAGTTTAGAAAAAGGAACAAACTAACCCTTTTTCCAAGTGTGTACCGTCTGTAAACGACGTTTTAAAACCTGTTTCCAAGTTCGTTGAAAAGGATTTTCATCATCCAGCAGGTGGCGCCTTATGATAACGTCAGGAAAGCAGCTCGCCAAATGGAATTGATCTATCTTCAATCTCCGATGCTAAAACGAAACATGAGCACTTATGAAGGCCTATTACGTCATCATGCATGTAGGATGAAAGCTGACCTTTTTTTTTGTCCCATTGTAATTTGGTGCTAATTGGCGCTCATAAATGAGGTGAATTCGTGCCAGCAACATTGCTGGCGATAAAAATGGAAAAGTGAAGTAAGACCCTCAGAGTACACAGTTGGTATGTACAGACGCTCCCCGATTTGCGAACATTCGTGTTATGAACAACGGTGCATACGAACATTTTTGCGGGTACAGGTATGTCAAAAAATGTTCTCGGACAGAGATGCTGTAAGTTAGATTTTGTATTGCGCGCCTTTTTCCGAGTACTGTAGGACTTCTTTTCGCCGCTAATACCGACGTGAGGCGCTGTGAGAGGAGGAGGAGGAGGAAACGCCTGTCCCCATGAAGAAGTTTGAGACGGGAAATACTTCACACACGCTTCGGGGCTTCAAGATGAATCATTTCCTCGACTACGCCATCATGTGGACAGGAAAATGTATAACATGCTTGGTGCATGCAATAAAATGGTGGGGTGTAAATCATGCTCTGAACACATAATAATGTGTATTTGAGGAGTGTTTTTACATGAATTGTTCTGTGTTACTTTGTCTATGTTTGTGCTTATGCAACAAGTGAAAATGTGAAATAAGGAGGTAAAATAAAGTGCTTATTCGTTTTTATTTAAAAACAATATTTTATCCAAAGTTTTTGGACTCAGGTGGTTTCTTTTTTTGCAGAGAATTTCACCTGCTTTTGAACAAACTCTTTCACATGGTACTGATGAAGCAGGGGTGCACAGATATGTGATAGCAAGTTGGTATGAAGGGGAATCCATAGCGTTTCTTTGCCGCTTTTATTTCGAACAACACTCGAACCTATCGTATCATTTCCTGAATCAGTCAACGAGGTACACCCGCTTCGCGGGGCTTCAAACGTCACCACTGACGTCATCAACACGCGCTTCGACTCCCCATTCATGAACCACTCATCTAGATTACTCGGCACAGCTTCAGGGATTCGACCCGTGGAGCACATCACTAGTTTCTACTACACCCTCCAAGGAAGATACTCGTCAACCCTCATCTTCTTCTCCTGGACCCTCAACTTCTTCCTTCATTGATGTTACGGAGGAGGAAGTAACTCTTGAAGCCCATTCCAGCGGCGATGAAGACCCTCTCGGCCCCATGATATAAAATCCTCCTCCTCCTTCTCCTCCCCCTCCATCATCTCCTTAAGCCTTCGAGTACATCTTCCAAAAGTAAGTTAAACTTCATTTTATAATACTTATATAAACCTTAAACATACTTATATAAGACTTAAACATACATTCCATACAAAATATAGCACTGAAGCAACTTACGAACGAATTCAGCTAACGAACGATCCTTTGGAACGTATCTCGTTCATAAGCTGGGGAGCGTCTGTACTGAAAAAAAAGTGTTAAAAGTGAATCCTCTCGCGTTCCCTTAAAACTTGGCTGTATGGATGCAGAGGCAGATGTTGGCAAAAACAGGACATTACCTGTCCCGCTTTTAAGGACATTCGGCTCCGTCTGAGAAAGCAGAGGAAAGGAAATGCCTTGCAGATGTGCACGCCGATGCGTTCATGCATCAGCCAAGGGCTTTTTGTGAGCTGACATTTATTTGTTTGTTTGTTTGTTTTTTTTGTGTGCGTGCCACTAGTTAATTGTCAAAGTGATTTAAAGGGGTGCTTATGTCCTAAATAGGAAAGGGTTTTGTGCGATTAAATGGCTGACACATGTCTGTGTGCAGGGCTGGGAGGAGTGGGGGGGAGACCACGAATGGATTCCTCGCTGCTGCTCTCCCCTTTCAATTGATTGCTTTAATTTAGCTCATTATGATTAGAATGCCCCCTGCCTGCAATTAGCACGTGCGCGTGTACGTGCGTGTACTGGTGGTCCGTGTTTAATATCAGCAGCACACGAATATTGCTCAGCCCAGCGGGAGGCTGCAGAAATGGGAGCATCCGCAACTGTGCTTGGCATCTGACAGCACGCTACCGTGTGTTTATCAGTGCCAAGACTTAACCGAATACCTTCCTACGTCCGGGGCGCTCTGCAGTGTTTTCACCTTATCGCTCTGGACTTTACTGTTTGACCTTGCGCGTTGAGCTCTTAAGCGGGGTCTGCAGTTTGTCAGGTGGAATGCACAGTGCATTTTGAAATAAAACGTAGCAGACCGCAAATGCTTGGTTAAAGGTTGAACAAAACGAAAAAGGTAGTCTGAATCGGTCAGGCCAGACAAGTAAAAAAAAAATCGCGCACGACCACGGGAGCCGAGCAGAAAATGATTTTTTTTGTGAGCCCCATTGTGTCCTGTCTGTACTCAATAGCATTTTAAAAGACAAACAATAACAGCATGATCATTTTTCAATTTTATCTGCTAGTATAGAAAGCATATTTAATTAACTGGCTTATCTGTTTGTTTGAGATCACTGGGCATCATTAAGAAGGTTGAACTCAAAGTTGCTGTATCATTAGTGGAGTCAATGTGGGGATGCGTTGGATTTGGAGGTGGCTTTTTGTCAGGAAACAAATCGGTTGTGTTTAATTCCTGTTGAAAATGTGTGCGTTAGTAAAAGCATTGTAGAACCAATTGATCATTTTTAATTGAATAACCAAAATGTGTTGCTCAAGAAAGCAGTTTTTGCCAGATGGTGCCGTTTAAAAGTGGAGACACCTTTAGTAGTCTTGATTTTTAAAAAATAGACTGAATCTGAAAACATGATACATTCCTGCCTTTATTTCACAGATATTGCAATTTGGATCTGACACACAACAGGCTAGAATGCTTTTCCATCCCCCCCCTCGACGAAAAGCACTGGAACATGATGTGGTGGGCTGGTGAGTTTTACTTGGGGAGAGAGAGAGACTCTTTGCCATCGCTGTTTGGAATGTCCTGAAGAGGCCCATTAGTTACATGGGGGGGGCATGGTGTGTTGAAATGACTCAATTTTATTTTGTCAAGTGGCTGCACACAATAGAATCATCTGGATTTAGATGCATTTTTATAGTTGACTTAAAAAAATGCTCTGGATATGTATACGTAATATTGTCCTTAAAAAAACGCAATAAGTAGACCATATAAAAACCTTCACGACACTGATATCAAAATATCCAGATAGTGAGCGACCAGAATAATCTGTTTTCGATCGAAACACATTTCCCCGTTGCCCTTATTCACCTTTGTGTTTGCGTTTAGTCCCATCGTGCTTGCTCATCAGCAAAAACAGCTTGGGCGTCTCCTCTTTGAGGATGAGAGTAGCGGCGGCAGCAGCTCCCTTGGGGCACGGTGGCGGTGGCGATGGTTGATGCTGCTGCTCTCCCGTCTGTGGAGAATGCAAATGAGGCTGTGCTCTGTCTGATATACTGTACACTCTCTGTATACCCGGTGTGCGGGTGTGCGTTGTGCATCCCTCCCTCACACTCTCTCCGACACGGTTCCCTTCTATCCCAAGGTCCTGCGAGGTGCGCGGCATCCTCCAACCTTTGCTTTAAATCATGATAACAAGGTACATTTAACACCCAGCTGTCAAGCCAGTGCAGCAAGAAAGTGGCTTTATTGCCGTATTGGC
>NW_017842052.1:6324-8337 GCF_001891065.2 Hippocampus comes
AGGGGGTGCTGGAGGCGATCCACCTGTCTTCGGGCAGTAGGCGGGGGACACCCTGAACCGGTTGCCAACCAATCGCAGGGAACACAGAGATGAACATCCATCCGTGCTCACACTCACACCTAGGGACAATTTTGAGTGTTCAATCAGCCTGCCATGCATGTTTTTGGAATGTGGGAGGAAACCGGAATACCCGGAAAAAACCCACACAGGCCCAGGGAGAACATGCAAACTCCACACAGGGGGGCCGGAGCTGGAATTGAACCCGGTCCCCATGCACTGTGAGATCGACGCGCGAACCACTGGATCACCGGGCCGCCGTCCAAGAATCAAAACATCGATTAAAGTTCGTAAAGAGTTGAACGGCAAACCACAAAGATATGTGGGAAAAAAACTAAATACATTAAAAAAAAAAAAACTTTGTTTACACATCATTAATAATTGAATATGTTGTTCAAAAAGCTCCCGTCCCACTGGGCCGAACCTCCACCTCAACTTGATAATCTTCGGCGCTAATTTGTAAAGCAGGATCCTTAATGACGCTGTGTGTTTGATCACTCTAAAGCTCCTTCACGAGGAGGATGGATACAATTTGTTTTCCCCAGTCATAAAGCAGATAATCTTGTGTTGATTGCCAAAAGCTAATTACAATAACCATGGCGGGAGTTCGGTGCAGCATAGAATCAAACAGCTGTCCAGGTAGCGTCGAGGGCTTTTAACACAGATAGCCCGCTGTTCCCCAAGACACACACACACACACGTTGTCTTTTGAATTGCCCATAAACGGTGCACACTGTTTCTGGCACAAAATGAAAACTCAGAAGCGCTTCATTTTTATGCAGCTCATCAACTTGTGAACTGGGTCGACATTGTACCCGTACAAACATCCTTGTGCGGTGGTTGTGCAAGGAAACAAAATAGCGCATCACAGCACCATCGACTATTTCTGATTATAATGTAAAACCGGCATTATTACAAGCCTTTCCCCTTCAGGTCACTTGCTATTTACAGTAAGTAAAGGCTGAAGAATGGAGGAGGGCCTGACACCATTTGGTTGTGCAGTATAATATCACCGTAACATTCATTGAAGTTTAAATGGGTAATAAAAGCTCATTTGAAGCGCAGTTCATGCAAAGCGAGGGTTACTCTAAAGGTTGAGGCTCTTAACGTGGGCGCTAACCTTGCAAAGCATTCCGTTCTTCGACAAAACACCCTTTATGCTTCGCGTGAAGTCGAGACACATAAAATATGTCTCTGTCCTTGCTCCTCCAGTCTGTTGTCACAGGATCGCAAAAATGTGAATATGATAAATGACCTCCAGCTCCACCTGTGACTGCAGGGGGAAAAAAAGAGACAAAGATGACCGCAGGGCGGAAGATGGCGGCTCTTTGAATAACGCCACATGGAAGAAAGCTGCTCAATATCGTCTGTGCGCATGAATAGAAATGAAAAAAAAATGGTTTTGCATTTGCCTTCCACCACATTTCATAATCAAACAAGACCTTGATATATTTAAAAGTTTTCATCCACTCACATCTTTTCAGTCAATCTATATTTGAAACAGCCTGCATTAATCCTATTTCAATGGTTGTCTCTAACTCCCATACATGGCAATGGTGAGTGATGAAAAAAGCGGAAAGGGCGTGGCCTGGCCGGGGGCGTGGCCTGGCCGGGGCGTGGTTACTTATAAAAGTGGCACTAAACATGCTGAAGATAGTGTACTGAATTTACACACTATTTGAAAATTGAACAGAAAAATATCCCAAGATCGTTGTGCAATTTTGCTTATGCATTCCTGGTGAGCATATGTAACTCCAGATTTGCTGCTCAAAATCAAAACTAAAAAAAGTAAACACATTCCCTGCCATATTTAAGATTTGTTCATGACTTGTATTCACAAAGTATTGTGTAAATGTGATAAAAAGCTGTTGATTCTTACCTCATACAGTAACGTCTTTAGTTGTATCCGCTGACTAAGTTTGTTTGAAAAATGCCGATCCCAAAGAATAATTGCTC
>NW_017842052.1:27555-30338 GCF_001891065.2 Hippocampus comes
TTAGTTGTATCCGCTGACTAAGTTTGTTTGAAAAATGCCGATCCCAAAGAATAATTGCTCCGTCGAATGGCGATTTTGTCGGCATGTTTTTTCACTATTGTTGCATGATCTGTCAGTGCCACGCATCCACGGGAGCCATAGTTAATTAAGTCACTCCAATACACACAATAATCTTTGCCTGCTGCGTCTGGTTTCTTCAAAAATTGTCCAAGAGCTTCTGTAACTTCGTCGAACTTGGAACCAATTTTAACCTTTACGGTGACTTTTCTGTCAAGCCAGTCCCATCGGAATTTATTCTTGACATTTGAGTCAATTTCTAGGATTGAAGACTCCTGATCTTTCGTCAAAACGTTCATAATTCCGCTCAAAACGATCCCAGAACAAGGAATTTGCGAGACGAACAGGCCGCCATGAATCAGATAAATGACCTCCAGCTCCACCTGTGACTGCAGGGGGAAAAAAAAGAGACAAAGATGACCGCAGGGCGGAAGATGGCGACTCTTTGAATAACGCCACATGGAAGAAAGCTGCTCAATATCGTCTGTGCGCATGAATAGAAATGAAAAAAAAATGGTTTTGCATTTGCCTTCCACCACATTTCATAATAAAACAAGACCTTGATATATTTAAAAGTTTTCATCCACTCACATCTTTTCAGTCAATCTATATTTGAAACAGCCTGCATTAATCCTATTTCAATGGTTGTCTCTAACTCCAACATTTTATTTTATTTTATTTTTTGGGGGCCGTTCCATCTTAAAACTGTATCCACATCTGTTTCTTACCATGTTTCCCCCCCAAGCATCTACAATGTTGGACATCTGCTGACAACCATTCATCTCGCCAGCTGGATACGTATGAAAACATGACGTAATCGCGCATATCTGTCCTCAAATTTATACGAGTTTGCTCGGCAGCGCCTCCTGAGATTGGTATGGATAATGCAACGTTTTCTCACACCTTGACTGTAATTCTATGATAGAAGAAGCCGTTCCATCTTAAAACTGTATCCACATCTGTTTCTTACCATGTTTCCCCCCCAAGCATCTACAATGTTGGACATCTGCTGACAACCATTCATCTCGCCAGCTGGATACGTATGAAAACATGACGTAATCGCGCATATCTGTCCTCAAATTTATACGAGTTTGCTCGGCAGCGCCTCCTGAGATTGGTATGGATAATGCAACGTTTTCTCACACCTTGACTGTAATTCTATGATAGAGAGATTTTTAATGTGTGTGTGTGTGTGTGCATCTACAATGTTGGACATCTGCTGACAACCATTCATCTCGCCAGCTGGATACGTATGAAAACATGACGTAATCGCGCATATCTGTCCTCAAATTTATACGAGTTTGCTCGGCAGCGCCTCCTGAGATTGGTATGGATAATGCAACGTTTTCTCACACCTTGACTGTAATTCTATGATAGAGAGATTTTTAATGTGTGTGTGTGTGTGTGTGTGTGTGTGTGTGTGTGTGTGTGTGTATATATATGTATATATGTATTAAAATATTTAATCTAATTAAAAATGCAACTGTCATAATTAACTCAAATTCACTAAAAATTAATCGTGATGACTCACGCATTTTATCTGAATTGCCTTTTATATTTTTTTTCCTATTTTCTTTCCCGTTTTAATGCTCTCATCAACATGTAATCATGGATCCGTTTTCTTTGTGCAAAATGCAAATATTTATTGAAACAGCAATTTCAATTTGAAATTTTACATTCACATTTTAAATTTGGAGCAGTTATTCACACTTGGAGCACATAATCTCTCACACAATATAACTGTCATCAATAACAGTGGAAACAAACATTTTGTCACACAACAGCTCAAAACGGAGCAATATAAAATTATAAAGTGCACATCTAAGAGAAATTAGTACTCAGTCTATCGTGCAGTTGAACCATGGTTTAATACTTGCGTTTTCTCAGTTTGCTTTGAACACAGCTGTCAGGCTACCTGCTCATTATTCGCAGAGGCTCATCAACCTAGTCTATTATTTCTCTCCCAAAACAGAGAAGTAACAGTAAATTAAGAGAAGAACAGTAAACGATAAAATGTAAGCCTAGCCTAATACTTCTTTGCTTTGAGCCAGTCACTCAAACAGACAAGCCTGTTGACATTTACAGACGAAAGGGAAGCTCGCTTCTTCCGTACAATGTGGCCAGATATTGAAAACAACCTCTCAGAAGGTACTGATGAAGCCGGTGTTGCCAAGTACTTGCGTGCAAGCTGGGACATTTCTCTGTGTGCTCCTTCATGTGTGGACCGCCATTCTTGGGGACAGTCATCAATGCCAGCAAGATGCTCTGCCTTGGAGCGCTCCAGACATTGCTCAAGACTGTCCTCCTCCTCTTCACAAGAAGACTCAAGTGCAAGCAAAAGAGTTGGTTTCTTCGTCGGAGGCTCAGGCGTGACTTGCTTATCTAGCTGTGCGGGCACCTCCTGAAGCAAGGTGTGGACCATATCCCACACCTCAGCCCTGTCAGGTTTGCTCAGACACTTGAGGTCCTTAAACCTTGAAACAAAATGAAAACCAACTTAAATACAAGTACGGGTGCAGATAAACAAAACAAGATTCATACATATATAAATTCAAATACAAAGTAAAAAGGGAAGAAAACAAGTGATGTAACAAAAAAAAAAAACACACTGAAACGCAATGCTGAGAATGAGCATAAGAAAGAATAAAGCATGACAATCTGACCTTGGGTCTAGTGCAGTTGCAACTTTCAGCCATGTGATGTTCATCTTCTCCTTGCGACTCTCC
>NW_017842052.1:30449-31580 GCF_001891065.2 Hippocampus comes
GATGAAGCCGGTGTTGCCAAGTACTTGCGTGCAAGCTGGGACATTTCTCTGTGTGCTCCTTCATGTGTGGACCGCCATTCTTGGGGACAGTCATCAATGCCAGCAAGATGCTCTGCCTTGGAGCGCTCCAGACATTGCTCAAGACTGTCCTCCTCCTCTTCACAAGAAGACTCAAGTGCAAGCAAAAGAGTTGGTTTCTTCGTCGGAGGCTCAGGCGTGACTTGCTTATCTAGCTGTGCGGGCACCTCCTGAAGCAAGGTGTGGACCATATCCCACACCTCAGCCCTGTCAGGTTTGCTCAGACACTTGAGGTCCTTAAACCTTGAAACAAAATGAAAACCAACTTAAATACAGGTACGGGTGCAGATGAACAAAACAAGATTCATACATATATAAATTCAAATAAAAAGTAAAAAGGGAAGAAAACAAGTGATTTAAAAAAAAAAAAAACACACTGAAACGCAATGCTGAGAATGAGCATAAGAAAGAATAAAGCATGACAATCTGACCTTGGGTCTAGTGCAGTTGCAACTTTCAGCCATGTGATGTTCATCTTCTCCTTGCGACTCTCCATGTCTGCTAAGAAGGCTCCTTTAAACTTGATCATGTAGGCTGGATCGTCCTCTCTGACCTCCATGACTCGCGACAGATGACACAATGCTGGCAGCACCACCGAACAAGACACAAACGTCTCTCCCCCAAGAATTTCAGACACATACCTGCAATAATATAGATAAGCACTTTAGTGGGGAACTGCTGATGCCTACTGTAATTTAACGAGAGTTCAGACACCCACAACTCATATCCACACGACACAGGTAGACATGTACAACAGACAGGTAGACATGCACACACACACACACACACACACACACACTGGCAGCACCACCGAACAAGACACAAACGTCTCTCCCCCAAGAATTTCAGACACATACCTGCAATAATATAGATAAGCACTTTAGTGGGGAACTGCTGATCCCTACTGTAATTTAACGAGAGTTCAGACACCCACAACTCATATCCACACGACACAGGTAGACATGTACAACAGACAGGTAGACATGCACACACACACACACACACCCACACACACACACCCACACACACACACACACACACACACACACACAC
>NW_017842052.1:33655-34899 GCF_001891065.2 Hippocampus comes
CACAAACACACACACACACACACACACACACACACACACACACACACACACACACACACACACACACTTGCGATTTGTGATAAGAGAGTAAACAGAAGAAGGAAGCTATTTCAGTAGCTTGATAGTATAGGTAAGTGCTCACCTGCCGTCTTATGCTTTTATGAGCACACAGTGCATGTGGATTTCAGATAAATCCTAGTCACCATTTAAAAGTGAGAACTAGGGTTTATCTGTGTTTTTCATCTCTCTTGGTATATGAACCTAAAGTGGTCAAATATGAGAATAGTTCTGTATTGACTGCTTTGTTGTCTCAGTGCTTGGCAAGCCTTTTATTGAGCCAAGGGAAATCTTACGGCACACCACTAAATAGTCATCAAGTTGATACACAGATTTCCGATGAATGGGCCTTCCGCCATCGACCCTGAACCGGTCGCGATTCAGTCGCAGGGGACCATCGAGACGATTCGACAAATATTCACACCCACGTATGCAGCGTCAGCGATTGGGAACCGATCTCACGCTGCCCGAAAGCAAGTCAGGCGAGTGGACCATGACACCATCAGCGACTTAATATCAGTTGATGTAAAATCAAAGGCTTGATCAATATATGGATTTGGTGCACTAATTATATTTTCCAGGCGCCAGCAAGAATTGAACTTGCGAGCCCTGGTTTACAAGACCAGCACTATAACCATTGAGCTATGAGACCAGACAAAAATACGACCTGGTGCAATTTATTTTTTTCGTCAAGAGAACACATGAGGCTTAGTTAAATGAAATGTTGGGAGTATCGATTCCCCCGGTTCCGGGTGAAGGGACTGTCTTTTCTCTGACATCATTTTTAAAAGCATACGCGACAGCCAAATGGGGAGTTCTGCGTTTGGGCCTCGTCTTTGAGGGTTTCCGCCTCTCTCAGCCAAACAAAAGACAAGCAGCCAGGAAGCGCAGCAGCCAATCAGCTGCCGCCTTACATTTTGCCAGCGTGTCGGTCCAGTCAGCGTTTGCTTTTTATGAGAGCAGCAGGCAGGGCAGCTTGTGGAGCCTGAGAGAGCGTGGCTGTGCTCGGAGCAGGCTGAGGGCTGCCAGGGCTGCCCTCCATGTTGAAATAAGCATTGACATGTCACACAGAATTGTTAGACATGCATCCACAGAGGTAAGCCCAAATTTTCATTCTTTCACTCATTTTACTCTCTTGTTCAGGCATCAGCCGTAGACGAGCTATGGCCTGAGAACTGGGTGAGGGG
>NW_017842052.1:43718-75395 GCF_001891065.2 Hippocampus comes
CACAAACACACACACACACACACACACACACACACACACACACACACACACACACACACACACACACTTGCGATTTGTGATAAGAGAGTAAACAGAAGAAGGAAGCTATTTCAGTAGCTTGATAGTATAGGTAAGTGCTCACCTGCCGTCTTATGCTTTTATGAGCACACAGTGCATGTGGATTTCAGATAAATCCTAGTCACCATTTAAAAGTGAGAACTAGGGTTTATCTGTGTTTTTCATCTCTCTTGGTATATGAACCTAAAGTGGTCAAATATGAGAATAGTTCTGTATTGACTGCTTTGTTGTCTCAGTGCTTGGCAAGCCTTTTATTGAGCCAAGGGAAATCTTACGGCACACCACTAAATAGTCATCAAGTTGATACACAGATTTCCGATGAATGGGCCTTCCGCCATCGACCCTGAACCGGTCGCGATTCAGTCGCAGGGGACCATCGAGACGATTCGACAAATATTCACACCCACGTATGCAGCGTCAGCGATTGGGAACCGATCTCACGCTGCCCGAACGCAAGTCAGGCGAGTGGACCATGACACCATCAGCGACTTAATATCAGTTGATGTAAAATCAAAGGCTTGATCAATATATGGATTTGCTGCACTAATTATATTTTCCAGGCCCCAGCAAGAATTGAACTTGCGAGCCCTGGTTTACAAGGCCAGCGCTGTAACCATTGAGCTATGAGACCAGACAAAAATACAACCTGGTGCAATTTATTTTTGTCAAGCATGCATGAGTTGCCAGTTGAAATGTTGGGAATATTGATTCCGCCGGTTCTGGGTGAAGGGACTCTCTTTTCTCTGACATCATTTTTAAAAGCATACGCGACAGCCAAATGGGGAGTTCTGCGTTTGGGCCTCGTCTTTGAGGGTTTCCGCCTCTCTCAGCCAAACAAAAGACAAGCAGCCAGGAAGCGCAGCAGCCAATCAGCTGCCGCCTTACATTTTGCCAGCGTGTCGGTCCAGTCAGCGTTTGCTTTTTATGAGAGCAGCAGGCAGGGCAGCTTGTGGAGCCTGAGAGAGCGTGGCTGTGCTCGGAGCAGGCTGAGGGCTGCCAGGGCTGCCCTCCATGTTGAAATAAGCATTGACATGTCACACAGAATTGTTAGACATGCATCCACAGAGGTAAGCCCAAATTTTCATTCTTTCACTCATTTTACTCTCTTGTTCAGGCATCAGCCGTAGACGAGCTATGGCCTGAGAACTGGGTGAGGGGTGGGGGGGGGCAATGTTGTCACAACACATTCTGGAATGGGAGCTGAAAAGATGAGCCTAGCATGGTACTTGGAGCAGACTGCTGCAGCTTCTGCAGATAGGCTCTCGGTACATGACCGGCGTGGGCCCACTTGGTCAGAGTATTCGGACCCCAAAACAAGTTTGCTTCTTTCGTGGCCGGCGCTGGCTCGCGTTGTCAAGGTTGCAGGCCCGTTCAGGTCTGGAACGGGAGAGGCAGCCGCCATTTGCATAGGGGACACCCCAAAGGAATGAACGTATGGTCAAGGGACAGCACGGCCTCAAACTGGCTGGGCGTAGGACTGCCATGCGCGCACCATCGGCGATTGTGTCTCAACCAAACCTGGATGGAAATGTTACTTGCCTCATTCACACCAACTCACTTGACCACACACTCTTTCCTTTTGACACAGAAGCATGTCTTTCAACGGGCCTGATTCTCTGAGCTTCTCGCCGGTTTGAGGGTGTTGTGGTCAAGTACAAACGCTCTCCAGACGCCCGATGAATCTTATTCATCACCGCCTACGAGATACTAGCCGAAGCCCGATTGTGTGCACTGCCACCCAGCGTTCTCTGCTTCCGACCGTCAGCTATCTTCGTGAACGTCCCCTTTCCGTCCCTCCGCCCCGAGCACCCTGCCGACTTGTATGTCAGCGGGAGGAAAGAAGAAGGGCCGGATCTCCCCTGACGAGGCACTGTAGTGAAATCTCATTTCATCGGGAATTTTCCAGAACCTGTCTGCAGGGCAAACAAACGGGTTTGGCGGAATCGTGTTTCCTACGCATATTTGGCTTGCTGTTTTGCTTTCGGCGCGCAGATCAGTCCGCGTGCTTCTCCAGCTCTGTCTGCCGCTGGTTAGAATGACACGCTCTTTTGCCGGCAACTGTCAAATGATCTGGTTCGGATCCTAGGACGGACACGCTTATGTAGACTTGCCTCATGCTTGACCTGAGTTCAAGCCCACTCTCTGTTGACCGAAAGAATGACTCCACCCACCCGCTGCGGTTTCTTTTCCGCTCATGCCTTTCATTTCCCAGTGGGAAGGGCCAATTTGTATTGCGCCGCTGCTTTTCGTTTGATCTCTCTTTGTGGAGTGTCTACTCGTTGACCACTTGTGCTGCCACCGAGGGCTGGATGTGATTTAGCATGTTTGTACTTTGGCGGTGCAGTTACTGCAATGAGTGTCAATGATCCCCGTCTCCTCAGACCGACGGAGAAAATGTCAAGGCTTTCCACTTTGTGTTTTGCCCCTGACTCGGGAAACTATTTCCGCAGTGTGGCCTCGAGGCAAAAGAGAGAAAGGATGTCTTGAGACAGTGGACGGTTTTGCCTTCTGAGTGGGACCTGTGACTTTTAAGTTCTCTCCTTGTTGCGTACTGCATATTAACACCGTGGGGTCCATCGTAACCCGTAATGTGCTCCTTGTTCACCACACTCCAAGGGTGCGCCGCGCACTTGTTTTGTGCTTGCGTCGATCGCCTGGAGGGAGAGAGAAAGCCTCATCAAAACGGATGCCGTATCCCTCCGAGAGCACAGAAGCCGGTCCGCCAGCCGTCGAGCTCGTAGCGCCGCGTTTCACGCGGCCGTGGCCTTTTACGCGTTCTAACGGAGGGATTAGGGAGCGGGTATCGAAGCAATAGGGGAGAGCAGTCCTCTCTGCATTGCAGCGCTGTAGCCGAGGAGCTCCAGAAGCAAAAAAGCTGATGTGCTACATTCAGCCTAACATCCAATCGGGTCACTCGGAGTGCCGCTCAAACCAATCGGGCGCCTGCAGCCGAGGTTGAAGATCGACATTGGCAGGAGGAAGCGGCGGGGAGAGCGGGCCTTCCGCCAGACTTGGAACCATCCTGGCCCTCATTTCACAACGCCCTCTCTAATCGAAAGCAGAAAACTGGAGGAAGACTCTTTTGTGTGAGTAAGGATGGAAGGCATGCCTGTCGCTTTCATTTCATCGAAGCGTGGATGTTATGCCGGTGTGGGGCTCGGAATTGGCCGGAGCAGCATGTTACCTGATCTGGCGTTCTCTGTTTTGAGGCTGTTTCTGCCATGGAATTGCCCGTCCTGTATTTGTCCTGTGTAGCTGTCGCTTCTTGCTGTATCCCTGAACGACATGAGACGTCGGCAGCGCTCGAGAAGGCCAGAATGACTTTTCACCGCCCTCGTGACTTTCTTGGTGCATGGTCTGTGTTCATGGCTGTCACATCATCGCATCGTTCGCTGATAGGGGGAAAGGGCTGAGGAGCAAGATCTATTTCTTTCTTTTTTCTTTTTTTTTAAAGCTCTGCTCTTTTGACAGAGAGCCTGTAAAAAAACAATCGGAATGACATCACAGTGCCTACAAACCAGGCTGATGCCAGGCAGGCATTTAGACACCAGACGGTTATTTGCATTGGAAAGAAATGTTTCTTTAAGGACTGACGACGAATCCGAGATTCACTGAAGTTGTGAGTGCAACCCGTTTTCGAACTGGGGGGGGAGCGGGACCTGCTGAGAAGAGCAAAAAATCCGCCAGTCATTGATACCCGCTCCCAGAAAGTTTTATTCCGGCCCGTAGTAGGCATGCACGATGGTGGCAAAGCACTACGTTTCTGTTCGATAGGACGGTGGGAGTGATCTTATCGGCGCGGGTCTAGTGTGAGCGCGTTTCGGTTGACGGTTGACAGTCGGGATGGGGGGACCATCGGTATATGATAGCCCGTTCACTGAAGTCCCTTTTCTACACAAGCGCAGCGGAGGAGGTAAAGAAGACCGACGCTCTGACGGAGAAAATGGAAAGCTCAACGCGATCTAAAGGTGAGCATGAGTCAAGCATCATGTAAAACTTGTGAAGTCGGCGTGTTTTGATGGGCTTTATTTGAATAACTTTGTTTTAGACTTGGCATTTAGAATTATGGTCACACGTTTCTACACTGTACACTCATCATCGGCATGAATGCCGTATTTACTTTGGCCTTTTGATTATTCATTTAATTTTATTTAATTTTTTTCATCCCCGAGTGGAAATGATCCTACAGATTTTTCATTCTTGTTTTTGCATCATTCCACACTGGGGTACAAAAAAATCGAAACAACAGCACTTCAAAGAAAGGCCGTGATGAGTGTATGCGATTTCGACCGCAGAGCATAACCGCACGTGACCTTCACGAAGGCCATTACGGAACCTCATTGGATTGATCTCAAACCCTCATGTGCAACTCCAGACACGGGCTCGGCGGAGCGGACGACCCAGAAACGAAAGATGCCTAGTCCCTCTCCCTCATCAAATGGTCATTCTTCTGCCGATACCTCCCCCGGCCCGGTGAAAAAGAAGAAGAGGAAACCAGGTGCCGTTAGCAGCGGCAAAGACCAGGTGACAAACAAAATAGTATCTCTTTGGCGGGGGCCAGGGGCACCCCATCCCACCTCCCACAACCGTTGTGAAGTATTTTCAAGAATTCCAATTGAAGCTCTACGTAGCGCCGCAGATAACGGTCAGTCGGGGAGAATCGCCCGTCGAGTCGAGTGGCCCATTCTTGCATTTGATTGCGTTTTATTTTACCATCGATATGTTGCAATTGATGAATGAACGGCAAATTTTGCATTTTACTCGACTCCTCCATAAATGCCGTTCGCTACCTCCTAGGCTAGGATTTTTTTGTTGTTGCATTTTTCCCGTCAACGGTTGGCTTATTTTGCGCGAAATGTCAAACTTGACCATCCACGGATGCCCGCAGCGATGACAGCATTTGTTTGTTTGTTTGTTTTCTCTGCAGTGCACCTTTTGGTTGTGATTGTGCATCTCTGCTTGGCTTGGTTCACCTTGGCTGGATTTTGACCCGTCCCGACTTTGTGTTTCTTTTTGCCTGCGTTCCAGTCAGAACTAAGACACGGTCCCTTTTACTATGCGAAGCAGCCAGCACTCACCAGCGACCCTGTTGATGTTGTACCGCAGGACGGCAGGAACGACTTCTACTGCTGGTTGTGCCACCGCGAGGGTCAGGTGCTCTGCTGTGAGCTCTGCCCCAGGGTGTACCACGCCAAGTGCCTCAAACTACCAGACGAGCCCGAGGGCGACTGGTTCTGTCCAGAGTGCGAGGTACTCGCCGGGGAATATCTCGCGAGCGGAAGGGTGGCGGAAACCACAATTCAAAGATGCTACTTTTGCGTGTTACATTTGTCAGACATAACGAAGGGTTTTCCTCTCAATGTTGCTGTTGTTTTTTTTAATTAGAAAATAACAGTTGCCGAATGTATCGAGACTCAGAGCAAAGCCATGACGATGCTGACTATAGAGCAGCTGTCTTACCTACTCAAGTTTGCTCTTCAGAAGATGAAACAACCAGGTGTAAGTATGCCGCTGCGGCCATTTCACGCTCACTTAAAAAAGGGTTTTCCATCTACTAGCGGAGCGAGAAGCTTCGGCCCGGTGTCAAAGTTCATTTCTCCTTTTCCGATTGTTCATTCTCACCGATTTGTGAGCACTTGGGCGCGTTTTCCCTTGGCGTCGCGGGGCACGCTGACGGCAGCAAAAAAAAAAAAAAAAAAAGGTCTCGTCGGTCTCTTCACCTAAAAGCCGTCCTCTGTTGGCTCGAGCATGCGACTAAACTAATTTGCATGCGGAAAGAATCTCATCTAACACTCCCAAACGGTGAACGAGACTGGGCCTGTCAAAAGTCACCATGCAAGCCGGCATAGTGAGGATACAGCTGCCCCTCTCACTCTCTTTCAGGATCATCCCCGCTTGTCATCTCGCTCCCCCCACGCAGCTTCCACGCAGAGAAAGACTTTTAATTGGGTAATAACCAGACCACTAACAAGTCCCTGTCTTGCTTCCTTCCTTGACTGGTTGTGCTCCTTTTGTTCGATGCCGCTTTTGCGAGTGTTTCGTGCCGGCATGTGACAGTAGTGCTCATCCGCCATAGTGGGGGAAGGATTTGCAGCCACTTGGTGTGTCTCACAGGAAAAAAAAAAAAAAAACTTCTCTCTTTCCCTCCATTTGAAAGACGGAGCTCTTCCACAAACCGGTTTCTCTTGATCAGCATCCAGACTATGCCGAATACATCTTTCACCCGATGGACCTTTGCACTCTTGAGAAGGTAAAAAAGGCGTCCATGTGGTTAGATTTGAAGTATACGCGTAGATCGTGCGTTTTGCACCGTTGAACTGCTCTCACGTCCCCAAAACAAACACGGTGTTTTGCGTTTGCAACACAGAACATCCAAAAGAAAATGTATGGCTGCACAGAGGCCTTCTCGGCAGATGTGAAGTGGATTTTGCATAACTGCATCATATACAACGGAGGTGGGTTGCATATTCTAGCCCAGGGGTGCCCAACCTTTTTTTTGACCCAAGAGCTACGTTTCAAGCAACCGACCTCCCGCGATCGGCCCGCGAGCGCACGTGCACGCACGCCATGATGAGCAACGGCCTTAACGGCTCCTAACATGAACGCAGCAGAAAAAAAATTGGGGTGGCCTTCTTGTTGATTTTATTTTTTAAATACTTTTGGGCGAAAGTGAAACGGGTAGGACGCTTAGGGTACGGTGTGCACAAAATCTATGATATTAATAACAGGCAGACCGACACAAATCTCTCCCCTGCCACACCCCTCGCGATCGACTCGGGCCCAGTCCGCGCGGGCTACCGGTCGATCGCGATCGACGAATCGGGCACCCCTGTTCTAGCCTCTATAAACCAAAATGATAAGCGGACGGGTGCGTCTCGGCAAGCTAAGCCGCAGTAATATGAACAACCTTCACCAACTCGTGTAACGGTAACTGACGTGATATTTTTAGGGAACCACAAACTGACGGCCACGGCGAAAGTTATCGTCAAGATCTGTGAGCACGAGGTGAATATATGCGATCTGCGTCATTCTTTTTGTAGTGGAGATGAATTTTCAGCGACTGCTTCAGCAAGCGTCATTTTTCTCTCTTTGCAGATGAATGAGATCGAAATCTGTCCTGAGTGTTATCTGTCCGCTTGCCAAAAGAGAGACAACTGGTTCTGCGAACCGTGCGTGAGTAGGACTCGTTTGTTCGTGTTGTGATGAGTTTGCGTGCCGCCTTGCAAATGCAGATCTCCAGTTTGTCATTGTGTGTGTGACCACAGGGTAACCCTCACCCTCTGGTGTGGGCTAAATTGAAAGGTTTTCCCTTCTGGCCAGCCAAAGCTCTGCGCGACAAGGACGGACAGGTGGACGCTCGCTTCTTCGGTCAGCATGACAGGTGGCGATTTTTTGCGCTTCGCAGACTTGACTTAGCATCCGATCTTAAGCTGTGGCGTCACCAACGGGTCGGAGGATGACGTGTGTGTTCACCCCTTAGGGCTTGGGTCCCTTCAAATAATTGTTACCTCATGTCCAAAGAGATTCCCTTCTCTGTGAAGAAGACCAAAAGCATATTCAACAGCGCCATGCAGGAGATGGAAGTCTATGTGGAGAACATGAGGAAGAAGTTTGGCGTGTTTAACTACGCCCCCTTCAGGACACCCTACGCTCAGGACAACAGCTTTCAGATGCTGCGGGACCCTTCCGACCCGTCATCGGCGCCTTTCAAGCCGGAGAAGCAGGAAAAGATCAAGTTGAGCTTCGACATGACGCCATCGCCAAAGATCTCCCAGGCCAGGACCGCGTTGTCCGGGGCCGGCGTCGGGATCGCGGCAGCCCGTCGGCTGCCTCTCGCCGACGTGCCTCGTTCTCCCATGAGCACCAACTCTTCTGCGCATACGGGCTCCGATGGGGAGGACGCAACGGACAAGACCTGTCCAGACAGTCAGGGAAGTATTGGAGTGGAGCCGGCGGACTCCGCAGGTATCGTGCCCTTCATTTCAATTATGTGCCGTTACACCGGAGAACTTGGGTCCCCTGAGCTCTTATTTATCGCCAAACACCTCTGTGCAGTGTCACCGGCTCATCCTCGACCAAGTCAAGATGAACATTTAGTGGACAGCCCCAAACCTGCGCACTCGCAAGCCCCTGGCAACACCAAGCAAGAGAAGACGCATCTGACGGGAAGCATTTTGAATCTTAATCTAGGTGAATCCGTCGCGTCAGAAATAACGGGAATAATGACCTGGTGTATATTGTGATACAACCATTCAGTCATTCATTCTAGGGCTGAAACGGGTCTTTGAGTAATTCGGGTACCTCGGTTCCAAAACAAACAAAACAACAAAAAAATGCTCGAGGCAACAGAACCCGCTCATTTACATGTACACTGTCAGGGGGAAAAAGTCATGCTAACAGCGGCAACAATTTTTCATGCTTCCAACTTCAAAATAAACCTGACCAAACAATTTATGGACGTCGATGCCTTGGCAGGCGTATATTTTGAAGTTGTTCCCAGCATCGTGTCGCGACATAACGGCTGACTTGTCTCGTCTTTCAGACCGTGTTTGGAGTTTTTATTCGAAGGGGAGAGATTTATCGAAATGTGTCTTGAGTGGAAAATAGTGTGCTGCTATGCACAGTTTACATTGAACTGAAAAACGTTGATTATCGAAAAATGACAGTTTGTCATTTATTAAGTAAACGTGTTTCTTTTGTCTTCTGTATCTTTAAACAAGCAATTTTAAAACAAATCAGAATATCCAATTATTGGATAGAATTTTCCATAGGATACCAAAATATTGGATCGCTGCAGCCCCAATTGATTCTCGTCGTTTTGTTCCAGATCGGAGTAAAGCTGAAATGGACCTCAAGGAACTCAGTGAAACGGTTCTGCAGAAGCTGGGCGCCGCCCCCGTTCTCACCTCTCCAAAAAGGCAGATCAAGAGCCGTTTCCAGATGAATTTGGACAAAACCATTGAAAGCTGTAAAGCGCAGCTCGGTCAGTCAAAATTTCCTGGCAGACGTTGATATCGTACGCTTGTTTTGCAATTGTGCTGTGTTTCTGCCTTGGGCCCACCAATGCTTTGGGCAGGTATCAACGAGATCTCTTCTGAGGTGTACAAAGGTGTGGAACACAGCGACTCTGAGGACTCCGAGGCTAAATCTGACTCTAGCGACAGCGAGTATGCCAGTGATGAAGGAGCAAAGGTCGAAGATTCTCAAGACAGCGCACCCACTGAGGAACCCCGAAACGAGAGTAGAGACCAAGACCGGTCATCTCCGGCCCAAGCGAGCAAAGCCGATCCGCCGGCGGCGGCGGATGTTAGCGCGATGCCGTCGGCGATGCCGGCTCAAGAAAAGATTCCAGAGAAAGAAAGTCCAGAGAAGACCGGCCCCCCCGCACCATTGCCTGTGTCTCAGGAGAAGGGACAGGTAAAAGAAGATACAAAGCAAAACGCCCCTGCGGACGATTCAGACTCCGAGGGGCAGCTGGTGATTGACCTTGGGGAGGAGCAGGCCAAGAGGGACAAGAAGGGGCGCAAAAAAGACAGCGCCAACGCCAAAGAGCCGTCCGCCGCTAAGCCTGAAGGTGAGATTTTACGACTCGGTGAGTGTGACTTGAGGTGGAATTTTTTTTTTAAAACAAGCACGCTATTTCTTCCCAAAGGCAAATCTCTGACGCCTCCGACATTCCCATCTCAAAACAGCACAACCCCCTCCACACCCTCCAGTGTTGCCTCGCAGTCCCCCCTGGCCATTCCCGTCACCGTGACGTCCCTCGCCGCGCCGTCCGCCGCAAACGTTAGCCTCGCCACTGTCTCCGCTGCCCCCGCCACTCCACCCTGTTCGTCCTCATCCGCAGCCTCCGCCACCCCGGGACTGAAGAAACAGCGCCCTCTGTTGCCTCGAGAGCCGCTGGCGGGAGCGCAGAGCGCCGCCAAGCTCCAGAACCCCTCGCCAAAATGGCACGCGTGTCAGCAGCGGGGCCAGCAGCCTTTGGCAGCTGCGCAAATTCAAGCGGCCTTGCCCAGACGGGGCGCGACCCAGGCGTCTGACGCCGGCGCGGCGTCAGTCTCGTCCTCTTCAGCGCAACAGTCTTCGCAAAGCGCACGCTATCAGACCAGACAGTCGATTAAAGGTAGCAAAGCATACAACTGTCACCGCCAATCTCGGAATCGTTTCAGTAATTTGGGTCTGTTTGCCGTTGAGCACATCAGCTGTCCCCCTGGTGTCCGGCTGTCCGCCGTCAGCGTCGGGGTTCGACACGTCGTCTGCATCCTCATCCATGGAAACGGAGGGGTCCATTTCGACGGCGTCAGCAGACGTTGCTGCAGATATCGCCAAGTATACCGACAAAGTAAGCATTTTTCCAACGAACTGTTGATCTTCATGCGATCGAAACTTTATTCCGGCGCAGAATCTTGATTTCACGTGGCACGAGAATGGGAGCGGCTTATTTCTGTGACAGGTAATGGACGCAATCAAAGGCACGGTGACTGAAATCTACAGCGACCTCTCCAAGAGCACTCCGGGGAACACCATTGCTGAGGTATCCTTTTGCACAGCTCCTCACACATGTTTTTACATAGACAGTACCCTTTCGCTTAGTGTTTTGTCTTTTTGTTTGGATGTTGTTGTTGTTGTTGGGTTTTTAAATTTTTTTTTAGATGAAGCGGCTTCGAATTGAAATTGAAAAACTACAGTGGTTACATCAGCAAGAGTTGTCGGAGATGAAGCACAATCTGGGTGAGGGCTTCTTTCACCAGCTAAATACAAAGTATAAACTCCACTCAACATCCATAAATCACACCAAACCTAAAACACAAATCAATCCCATCTCATCAAGCCACACGTTCCCCCAATCAGGGTCATGTGATGCATTTCGTGAACGTGAATTGAAATTTTAGAGCTCACGATGGCCGAGATGCGGCAGAGTCTGGAGCAGGAACAAGAGCGCTTAGTTGCGGAGGCCAAGAAACAGATGGAGCTGGAGAAGCAGCAAGGAGTGGATGAAACCAAGAAGAAGCAGTGGTGCGCCAGCTGCAGGAAAGAGGCCATATTTTATTGCTGCTGGAACACCAGCTACTGCGATTACCCGTGTCAGCAGGCCCACTGGCCAGAACACATGAAGTCCTGCACCCAGTCAGGTAAAAGCGGCGCTCGCGCTCCACCTAAGGGACTCGCCGCCACTTATCTGCTTCCAAACGCCGCTGTGTCTGCAGCCGCAGCTCCCCAGCAAGAAGCCGAGGCGGAGCCGGCGGCGGACTTGTCAAACAAAGGAGCGGGACAGGCGACCTGTGGACCAAACGCTCTCCGAGAAGCACCGCTATCCGCTTCATCGAATACAGACCGCGAAACGGAGAGCTGCGGTGACAGCGCTGCTGTCGCCTCATCCCAACTGGGCGCGACTTGACATTGTTGCCGCAGTTTGTTTGTTTTTTTTCCCCCCTATGTATACGATGATACCGTATGTTGTATAGAATGCCCTGTGGCTGTGGCCAAAGTCTTTTTTTGTATTTATTTGTTGGTGGCTGCCCGTGTACAGTGTTCTTTTCCTACGTTTTGAATGTTAAAACAAGACTGTCGGCAGTTGCTCCTGATGAGGAGGGGCACGACCTGCAGTATCCGCACGCTTGCCGACCAGCACGCACCTCTCTAAAAGAAACTCTTCAACAGTTACGCAACCTCTTTTGGAAGCGCACTACGGACAAATGCGTCTGAAGAGTTCATGTGCAATGATGCCCGTTTCCGTTTGGATTTGTTGAGATGCCCGCTGCGTAGCGCACGATGACGAGGAGGAGACGTTTTCTTCTTCCCCAAGTAGACTGCACTGAATTGGTTATTCAAAAATGTTCTTTGGCTATCGTGTCACCCTATCGCAAAGTCCTCCTTGGTTATCTTTGGTCCGAGTGCTTTGGCCCCGATGGAAAATTGCGTCCGGGAAAAGGTAAAGCTGCCAACTGCCAACTTCGCCTTTTGCAATGTCATATTGTCTGCTTGCTCTCGGAAAGTTTGTGCACTGGGAGAATTTCCGCGCTAGCGGTAACTGGATCGAGATCCCCATCGAAAGCTCGATCGCGACATCCCGTCAAGCGGACATCGGATACGGATTATTACATACTGACCTGACATAGAAATGCCTTTCCAAAGATTCCCGCCTTCTGGAGGTGATTTTTGGGGGTTTCATAACTTAGTATGCAGCGGCAAGTTTCTTGCCTGCCTCCATTTGTGCTACTCAACGACCTCAACTCGGAAAAACAAGTTCCACTGCCAGCGACCAGCAAAAAGGTAGAAACGGTGGCACTTTATTTATTTTCTACATCATTTGGCTGACTTTTTTTTTTTACGTTTCCGCATGTGTACCTGAAGAGCACATTGACAATAAACAGGGCAGACGGATTGACGTCGACCCAATGCTCACGCCTAAGTATTTAATTGCATTTGAACACACCCACCGTCTCGGCATTCAAAGACACCAGCGTGGTTTAATACTTTAAGGACCCGCCTTTGTTTGTTTGGCCATTTGTTCTAAGTGGTAGAAAACAGAAACCGCTAAGTATTTCTTTCTATACAGTCACTGATATCAACGAGTACACAGATGAGCAAGTAGAAAAAAATAAAATAAAAATCAGAGGGCATCACCAGTGGGTGGCTGATGTTTTCTTCCCCCTCGCTGCCGGCTCACTGATTGTTTACACCCAAAGTTCTCTTAGGACTGGCCGTCGGGCGGTGGGGGTCCTCAGAACTGTGGAAAAGAAGGCAAACCCGGGTCACCTGACGACTTCCGTCTGTTGAAACGCAACGTTCACCGAATGGCGGCGCGCGCTGACAAAGCCAAGCAAGCCCGAACACCGAGTGAACAATCAAGCACAGGGGGAAAGGCATTCTTCCTCTCGCTTACGTTCTTGAGGAACTCCTCTGCGACGATACGGGCTCTGGCGTTAACGGACAGCTTCATCTCGCTGATCTCCTTGTCGATCTCCTCCATGAAATGGATGACAAAGTCCACCAGCTTGTGCTTGTACATCTGCTCCGTGTGGAAGTTGGTGATCAAGAAGCTTATATCGTAGCCCTGCATGAAAAATTTGCACGTGTCAATTGGAACACGGTGCACAGGAAATTCTTTTATCGACAATCACCATACCGGGCAATTGGGCCACCCGCAACCTTTTGCTTACCTCGACTGGCTTCCTCCTCAGAATGAAGAAGTTCTCTGCCCTCATCATCATAAAGCGCATGAACTTGTGGCAAAGGATTTTCTCGATCTCGTCAGCCTGAGGTGGCAGACAAGGCACCGTTGTTTTAAGGTTGGACATTACACAGAAAAACAACGAAGTGATTTTGACAGGAGAACCTCCAAAAGTCAAACATGAGCCACTATTCCTCTCTACTTGCATGATTTATTTATTTATTTTTAATCAATCAGGATTTTGGAGCCAATCAGGGAGTTAAAAAAAAAACAACAGATAACCGATCGCAATCAACCCGATCTATTTAAACAAATTGTTTATTTACTGTCCAGTCCACGTCAGCTTTTAGCGGGGGAGTGAAACTAGGTCGGCATACCAAGAGCCAACATTTGCAGATAAATTTTGACGACAGAATAAGAGACATTTTTAAGACATGTGGGAACAGCTTGAGGTTCTAAAATAGAAAAAGTACAAGACGTCTCCTTGGATGTCAGTGAAATCTAAAGGTTCCACTGGACGGCTTTGAAAAAGCCGATTACCTGTTTGACAGCTATGCTGACCCTGACAGAGTTGATGGACCCTTCGATTAGAACCTTCTCCTTGTCATTGCGGCTGATCACAACAGCCTGAAGCAGCAGCTCCTTATTGCTCCTGTGAAACACAACCATCCGTCTGACATTTAACGCTGGCATTAACTAAAAGGTGAAAGCAGATAGTATATCTCAAATGATCCCAAATGAAAATATGTCCAATTCCCGGGCCTCTCGTTCACACGGTGACGCTTGCAGAGTGGCTGCAGCAAGCCAGTTTCACCCCTTGCATGTACCGCGAGCATTTTTTCGCCCTCGAAGATTGCCTTGTGCGAGTTTGCACAAGTTCAGACTTGTGTGGAAGTGGCAATCCTCCGCAAAGCAGAGTAGCATACCTGACTTCCACCTCGGGCTTGTTGTGACGCTCCACCACCTGAGAGGAGAAGTTCTCCAGACACAAGGCCGCCTGCAGGGTGGCCCTCACAGCGTTTAAGTAGGGACGCAGCGTCGCTGTCTGATGACAATTTGGACAAAGTCAGTGCTTGTATGTTTTGCACAAAAATGGGAAAAAAGTCATAAAAACATCCGGATCCGGGGAGAGAAGCAAGCTAAGAGTAAAAGAGATGATCAGTATTGAGGGACCCGTCTCATAACCATTTGGATCCACATAATGATTTAAATGTTCACGATTGCCAATGCTTTGAACGTGATGCTTCAAGATGGATGTTGACTCTGGTCATAATTTTTACCGACGCGCTTGATAAATTTTAACACAGCATTCACAGCTATCGAGGGGGAAATGAAGCTCGAAGAGAAAAATGTCATCGATGCAACCCACTTTGATACGAAAACCGCATTTTAACAGAAACAGGAAAATAGCATGGTAACTGTGGGTGTAGTCTGCTGCTGCCAAATAACGCACGACTATAAATTAACTATAAATTAATAAGTAGAGACAGTTGAAGAGAAGCCTTACCATTTTTGCGCTGGAAAAGACGGAAGTTTCTAAGCCACGCCTAGGACTACCGCTTCCGTAAACCCTACATACTGCAGAAACAAAACGGACGCGCTTGTTTTGAATGGTTTTATATGAGAACGTGGATTTCGCTACGCTATATGTATTTCTACGACTAGCCTCTTTATTCCGCCCGTTTTGTGTAGACGTTAAGTTAAAACGAGCACTCCTCAACGACGAGTCCATTCGGCTGCGTGTATAGGGAACATTTGTTTTGTGGTGGTGGTGTTTTTTTTGTTTTGCAGAAAAAAGTATTTAAAAGAATAAAAGTTGAAGCAAATTTCAATCATTTAACAGTAACTTTGAACTACTAGAGTCAACTGTGGGAGAGGACCTTTGTGAATAATTTTCACCCACATCATAACACAGTATAGTTTGATCCAACGCTATCAAAAAATGCAGCGCCGATGTATGAAATACAATGGTCAGAAAACTGGACAACATTGGATCAGTCTATTAATTTATCGTAGTTCTTTTTTTATCGTCTTGAGTACAGTCTGAAAATTGTGACTGTCTCGTAATATCAGCGAATATGACAGTTTTACCCCCCTCTTCACTTAATGGAGTTTTCCATCATGGACGCCATTCGCTGACGGTAAGTATCGTTCTCCGTAAAATTTCACCGATAATTATAGATTTTATCTACCCTTTCTTCTTCAAGAATTCAGATACCGCCACTGCATAAAGTATGTAAGCGTTACCGTGAACATTTTGTGATTTTTTTTCATACATAAATATAAAAATATCTATTTATATTCTCAAGACTATTCACGATCTGGGCCTTGCGGGTTAGCAATGTATGAACCAAAACTGCAGTGTGAGGGCGAAAAACGAACATTGCTCAAATACAACTATAATACTAAATACAAAATATCTGACACAATTTAAACGTTTCTCGATTAAAAAAAATCCCTCCTGCGCTTCAGTTTCTGCTACCGTAGTCAGGTACCCGGCATCATGAGTGAGCTGAAGGACTGCCCCCCTTTGAAGTATTATGACTTCAAGCCTGTGGAGCACGTCAAGGTGTGTCCTCGCTACACGGCCGTGCTGGGACGCTCGGAGGACGATGGGATCGGCATCGAAGAGCTGGACACTTTGCAGCTGGAGCTGGAGACCCTCCTGTCCTCGGCCAACCGTCGCCTCAGAGCTCTGGAGGAGCAGAGACAGGTGGGGAAACAGAAGAGAGTCATTCATCCATCCATTTCCCACTTATTCTGGTCAGGATCCTCGGGAGTTTGCCACTACACCATCAGTGACTGAGAATAATTCCATTTCGATGGATTTAAATAGTGCCATCGCAACAGCACTCACACATACACAACACACAACAGAGAAAATTCAAGAGCAGCAACACGGTGTGGCGAGGCTGTCTGCCTTGACTCATTGGGTTGTGGGAGAGTCGGGCAAGCAGTGTTGAGAGAGAGACCGCAGCTAGGATAGAGAAGCAATGTGTCCTGTTTTAAATGTGTTGGCAACAATAATGTTACGGTGAACATTAATATTAATGCCGCTAGATTTTGTCTTGCCTTGCAGATCCTCACAGACTGGCAGGACAAGAAGGGAGACAAGCGCTTTGTAAAGATGGGAAAAGACCCTGACCCTGCCGCGTCAGCACGCCACAAGCCAAAGAAGCAGAAGTTAGATGGCAAAAGTAGTCACGGCCCAGGGCCAGGTCCCGGGAGACCGAAATCCAAAAACCTGCAACCCAAAGGCCAAGAATATGAATTTACAGATGATCCTCAAGACATTCCTCGCACTCCGAAGAACGACGTCCCCAACAGGTCAGCAATAATCTTCAGCGTTATGCAGGAGCTTCTTTTAAAAATGCAAATGTAATTTATTTCAGTAAATCAGTGAAAAAAAAAAAGAAATTGGTTACATAGATTGGCTACAAATCGAGGAACGTATTTTATGGTTTCTTTGTAATATACCGAAATCCAACATTCACCATCTTCAGAAATTAGAATATGAAACAAACAAAATGACTTTTGACATGCGGTAGGAATCACACTGAGGAAAAGCGTTGGATGAATCGCTCACATAAATGTTTTACGTTTTCAATTGAGGCTCCGGAATTTGACGTGGAACTTTTCAAACATATTCAAATTAGTCAAATTAGTTGTGGCGCACCCACAATGTTTTCTGGTGCTTCTCCAAAGAAATTGTTTTTCCATGTACTGTAAAATAGTCAACCCCGGCGATAGACAGGACAGCGTCCAAAATGATCTGTGTAATTGGGTCTTCAGTTGGCATCGTTTGTCTTTTCAGATTTTGGGCCTCCGTTGAGCCGTACTGCGCCGACATCACAAATGAGGAGATTCGGTTGCTCGAGGAGCTTCTGAAACCACCAGACGATGAAGCCGAGTACTTTAAAGTGAGTCGTCCGTCGAGCTTTTGTCGAAATGCGTTTTACGTCAAGAGCCGTGGGCTGAATTTTGGTGCCGTCTGTGGGAACGGAAGATTCCAGCGTTGGGGAAACACTACTCGCAGCGCTGGGCTCAGGAGGATCTGCTGGAGGAGCAGAAAGAAGGAGCACGGGCCAACGACAAGAAGAAGAGTCTCTTGGGCGGGCCGCTGTCCGAGCTCGATGCAAAAGGTCAGGCAATACTGCAGCCAGGCCCTGCGGAAAGAGCCGTTCCCGCTCCTGCGTCTCACGGGAAGTAGTGGATGATGATAGGGAGGAGGTGGAGAGGTTATGCCCAAATTGCACCGAAGCAAAATGTGAAATGCCGTTGAGCTGATGCCTCTCCAAATGGAGCAAACTGTCTCCGTCGTGTCACTTAGTCAATGCAATGCAAAGCCACCAAAAGATGTTTGATACCTGTGAGAAAATTGGTCAACAGTAAAAGGTACACAACTCTAAAACATTACAGGCAGGGTTCATTTTTTCTGTTTTCAAACAGTCTTGTAATATATTTGTCCTAAAAAAAGTGGTAAAAAGGCACTGTGAAATGTTGATGAATGGACATTCTGCACAACAGCAACGAGCCTTTTTCTTTTGGATTCGAACCGTTGGCGTGCCTCGCCCCCGTCGCATTTGCGCAATGTCCGCGATGCAAAAGAGGTGCGCAGAGTGTGACGTCATGATGCGCTCGGCTGATGTGTACTAGATGTGGACTCTTTGCTGAAGAAGTCCGAGTCGCAGCACGAGTCTCCGGACGACGGCTGTCCCTTCGGCCCGCTCACTCAGCGTCTCCTTCAGGCTCTCGTGGAGGTAATTCCACCGCGGGCCGCGAATGTTTTGGAGAAACGGTTTCCCCGGACCGCGCCGGTTAATCATGCGCGGCTTTCGGTGGCGCGGTACACGCTTGAGCTTCAACGAGGATGTCATCTCTGTTGCATTCAGGAGAATATTATATCCCCCATGGAGGATTCTCCTATACCGGACATTTCAGGGAAGGACGGCAATGATGGAGCCGGGACGTCTCCTCGAAGCCAAGGCAAATCTTTTAGGTAGGTCTGGGATAGCCGACAAGCTAACGATCGGGGTCACCCGCCACCACAAATCAAAGTATTGCCCACTGTGGGTGCATCCAAAGGAATGAATGAGGCCCGTTGACTCTGCCCTTTCAGCGCCCCTCACACACGTTCCCTGGAGGCTCGGATCAAGGAGGAGCTGATTGCCCAGGGACTCCTGGACTCCGAGGAGCGACCCGGTCCGGGCGGAGACTGCGAGGATGAGGTGCTGGTGGAGCTCCAGAAGAGACAGGCGGAGCTCAAAGCGCTGATTGCTCACAACAAAACCCGCAAGCAGGAGCTGCTCAGGTGAGCCTCTTCCGAAGGTGCCCCGCAAAGTCACCCGCGTGTCGGTTGCGAGGTCCCGGCAGCCACCTTGCCCTTGTTTCTCCTCCTCAGGTTGGCGAAAGAGGAGATGCGCAAGCAGGAGCTGAGGCAGAGAGTCAGGGTGTCTGACAACGAGGTGATGGAGGGATTTCGGCGAATCATGGCAGCCAGACAGAAGAAGCGCACTCCGACCAAGAAGGAGAAAGACCAGGCATGGAAAGCTCTGAAGGAGCGGGAAAGCATCCTCAAGTTGCTGGATGGCTGAACGAACCAATGAATGAACGAACGAAGGAAAGACATATGTTAAAAAGTGCGTGAGGAAGAATTTTGGACTATACTCACACACCGCTGCAGGTGCAACTTCAAAAGATGGAGCTCCCTACAGGTGGCATTTGAGGCAGGGTGTTTCTCTTGTCCTTTCTCAGTGGTTGGTATCCACCACACCTTGATCTTGTTTTGTTCCAGTTGTCGGGATGATTTTTCTATGGCCTCTTATCGGTGTTTGTATAGATGACGACCAATTAAAAGCTGTTGTTGTAATGAAACGGATTCTTGTTGTGTTCGCCCCCCGCCCTCCTTAAAATTCAGATTCAAGCCCTGAAAAGGTGACCAGCATCACTGAGTTTTTGGTGTGCAAACCCGCCACGCCACACCCGGCCTCAGAACCGCCCGTACTGGTCATGGGACCACAAATTCCTGCATGGCGGCAACCCGGGGAAGGAGGGAGGACAGTCTCTTTCAGGTCATGAGACTTTCCCTCAATGTAGGAGTGGTAAAGAAAAATATGTCACCTGAAACTTAAGTATTGAACTGGTATCTCAAACATTTTGTAGAACACGTAAGCAAGGTTGAAAGAGCCGTCAACTTGGAAAGTACCGCGTTTCACAACACCGGGATGGATTTCCCTGAAATGCCGCTAGATGGCAGTCCAACCTTGTTTGATTTTACCAGGTGGCCACGCAAATCGGTATAAAATACCGGACGCAGTAAACTTGCCTACGTTAGGCCCGTCAAAAAAAGTCAGAATTATAACAAATATGTTGATGAAAAACACCCGTAGTCTGTCAATATGAAATAAAAGCACCGCCCGCGTGACGATGGGTTTTCATCCGTTCTGACTTCGAAACGTCGTATGTCGGTCCGGTCGTAACTCTTCCACCGATTGTCTTCATTTCCACAGCTCATCCATTTAGACTTAAGTCTTGTGGGGGCTACAGAGGAGATCATCTTGTAAGTTCCCCACCACCGCCACCATTAATGTGACCTAGAATCTGTACAAATACAATAAAAAAAAGTATTTAAAGGGAGGTATAACTACACTAGTGAGATCGTGTGGTTTCATAAGTGTGCTGTGTTCGCAATGAACTAAACACGGTCACGATTCATGTTAAACGTGAGCTAGCACACACACCACTGCTACAATTTAGAGTACCTCTGATTACGCTAAATTAATTTGAGCTCTCCAACACTTCCGAACAAGAAGCTAAGATACTCAAACTCCTCCACTTGGAGCAGAATGTCATCCGCAAACTGCCGAGGGCACTCCTTCCGAGGTCTCACATCAGAGATGCTCATTTTCATCCGAAAGAAAGAAAGAAAGAAGGTGTTACATTGAGCTGCACAGGTTATCGGTTGCATTAATGGTGGCCAAAAAAACGTTCAATATTTTTATCTTTCTCAAATGTCACTTTTTTTTTAAATTCACAATATCGCAAACCCCGGCCTTGTGTCAATATTTTATATCCATCATACATATCCAAATGAAAGAAATCCACAATTTGCTATATCACAAAATGGTTGAACGTTGATGCACACAAACATAAACATTCATGTTCAGTGTCTTGAATGTTTTTCTGTGCTTACAGCCACAAAACATGACTGCCCCCACCCCCCTCCCCACAACACTTCTCGCTTCCCTGTTTAGGCCGGCATCCTCTATGCAAATTCACAATGCCATGAAGCCATCTGCATGACAGGTTCTTTTTTTTAATACACAAACCTTTTGAATCCTCCCCAGGTGAATGAGCGACAGAATACACAGACGGGCATTCGGTCCCCGCAGGCTGTGCGAAGCCCACAAAGCCTTTGTTGCATTTGTTGTCATTCTGAGACCTCAGCTGAAGGACAGGTGGGCTTTATAAATTGCATTGAAACACAGCATACTGTATGTACTCACTCGGTCACTATTTGTACTTCATTAGAGTGAGCTGCTCTAAAGTGTACTTTTAGCAGAGCAGGTGGGTTTTTTTTTTTTTTGTTCTCCTTGACACTGTGATCAGAGAGGTTCTCAGTCTTAATTGGCTTGAACCCAAGGCCCGCCCTCCTCTTCCATCTGCCACTGTGAAATTCAGCCACGAGGTGAGCTTCTTCACTTGTCCCTGTCACAGCCTGTGAACCTTTCTGGCTCTTTGGGCGGCGGGAGGGTGCTTCGTCACTGAAGGGCTTCGGGTAAAATATTTGAATTTGAAGTATGCTGACATGACAAAAGCAGAATCAGGTTTGGCTGTGCAGTTGGATGCGCGCGTGTGTTTGGGCCGAGTGTGTTTTTGAACGGCGAAGTCTTGATGATTTTTGCTTGCATAGCAGGAGACGTCACTTTTGACACCACCAAATTTGGCGTTTCTGCTTTGTAGAGACTTGACCACACCTTCCCTGTCAACTTCCATTTTCTGCTTGTTAGTAGCATGATTTATTTTGTCTTCACTCTGTGAAAAGCATCCTCAATTGTTTTGTCATCCAATGACTAGACTGGTCATTGAATAATATGGAATTGATATTATTATGGTTGTGTAAATATAAATTAGGATTTTTATTCTACATAAAAAGTCGAGATGCCCTCCAAAAAAATGTAGCCTAATCATTGTCCAAATTTATCATGGAGAGACAACGAGGGATAAAAAAAATAAGGGGAAGGAGCACAGCATAACTCTTTGTTTTGTACGCTCTGTCTCTTTCTTTGGGGCCTTTGCTCCTACTCCACCTTCGCCTCTGCGTTCCCGAACAAGGACAGCGAGAACCTCACGAATAAACATCCTCGCTCATACATACGGATGAGTACGAGAGAGCACGAGAGAGACGCGCGCAGGCAAAGGCATGGAATGCGTCGTCGCTGTCGACGCCTTGTCCAAAAGCTTTGTGGATGTCCAAGCTAATAGCGCACGCTGAATGGCGACCGCGTATGACAAGAGGCTCTGTGCGGCCAGGGGTCGCGCCTGGGCGATTCACCTCCTGCACAGAGAGCGATTGTCTTGAGGGCTGCTTCCACCATTCTGATGTCACCATTTGTCCTGCAGCAAAACTGTTGTCGCCGCTCTCGTGCCAAAGCTTGAACGACCTCACAACCTCACGTCCGCGGCACAAATGACCCCAAAGGGCAAGGAGAGCCCATCAAAATACTCTCCCCTCCGTTTTCTTTACCTTCCGTGGTTTTGAATAGCATTTGTTTCTAATTTGCATGGCAGTTGATGTCTTTCGCATATGACTCCTCAATTTGGAGGCACTAATGCAAATCTTTTTTTTTTTGTTTGTGCGTTTTTTTTTTTTTTTTGCTTCATTCACTCCACCCGATAGGAGTGAAGCGAAAGACTTGCCAGTGAGTTGCTGGCAAATTTATCACCCATACCCTGACGGTTTTCTATTGCTTTGGTTTCAAATAGACTCCATCGTGGACAGGTGAAAAATGAAGACAAAACGCAGCAACCGGCCGTGGAAACAAGACATTGGAGTGGCGGCAACTCCATGACAGCGGTCCGATCGCACTGAGCGATGAATGCAACATGCCTCGATACATCACGTTAATTCGTTCAGATCCGGCAGAACTTTAATGTCCTTGTACCGCGAGGTGCAACGAGATGGAACTGACGCAACCCGTCCGGGAGACAGAAAAACAAAGAGCAACAGGAGGACGCGGAGCGGCAGTCCGGCAGGCTCCCCATTTTGCGGCGCTCTGTTTTCGCAGAGGAGAAGGAAAATACAAGCATGCGAGAGGGGAAACAAACAACCCCAGACTAAGCTCTTATAAGGGAAGCACATTGTGAATTTGGGGGGGGGGGGCAGTAGCGGTGCCCCAAATCAGATTTTGCTGGACGATTCTGGCGTGGTAGACCATGTTGTTCTTCTGGATGAATGGACAATAAAAGAGTGGAAGATGTTCCAGCTGAAAAAGGGAGAGGCCCACGCGATATGGTTTTCATGTTCCATTCCTGGAGGTATAATGACCAACACTTTTCTCCTTGTACTGTTACCATGGCAATGCACTGAATGGACTCCGCCACTTTTTGCCCAGAGCACTTACCGACTGCCTTGCCAAGCCGCAGGAAGTGAACGGTGCATTTAAAAAAACAAAACAAAACAGGTGGTCACCCTTTTCAGATGACAACAGCTTCACTCTTGAGTTTTGAGTGTGGAGAAGACTCGCGGTGGCGCCAAGTCAATGACTGTGTCCTTTTGGAAAGATGTCGATGCTCATGCCGCTGACGTCTGACCGCCGCAATGACGGGAGGAGGGAAAAGGTGCTCAGCGACTTCCTGCACTGGCAGAGTATTGGGACCGCAGACGTCAAAGCCCGTTTTAACATCACGCCACTTCGCTGAGATCATCTTTGGGAACAGCCACGTTATTTGGGACCCGGGTGAGTTGGAGCCCGTCCCGCCCAATGTTATTATCTGACAGGTGGAGATGAGGACGTAATATTTGAACCGTTTTTACTGACGCCTCCTCTCAAAACTAGTTCTGTTGTCATGTCATATGAGGCGATCCTACATTTGATTTCGTTTCAGTCGCAATGGCCTTTCGACGGAAACCGTAACTCGGATGCGGCCCCGGATGAAAATGACATTAGGACCCCTGATCGAGATTGAAAAGACATGATGTCATTTCTGGGTGACTGTTTTTCACCGGCAGACGGGGATCAGGGAAAGAGAGTGTCCATTTTTTCGTTTTCCCAAAGGTCACGTTTTGCCAAAATGTCTGCTTTGGAGTGTCAGGATTTAGCCATCGGTTGAGATTGATAGCGTTTTGTCAGCGCGTGCCAGAATGTGAAAAGTGTTATCAGGAATGTTTCTTGAGGTGGTCTTTGGCTTTTGGATTCAAAGGTGGTGGAATGCGGAGGAAAGAAAGTGGCCATTTTTCTTTTTCCCAAAGGTCACGTTTTGCCAAAAGTCTGCTTTGGAGTGTCAGGATTTAGCCATCGGTTGACATTGGTAGCGTTTTGTCAGCGCGTGCCAGAATGTGAAAAGTGTTATCAGGAATGTTTCTTTAGGTGGTCTTTGGCTTTTGGATTCAAAGGTGGTGGAATGCGGTGATGTTGACGGCGACGATATTGAGGAGGATGTTCTTCCTGCAGTGAAGCGAGGCAGAGCAGCGGACGTGTCCGGTATCGTGCAGGGATAGTCATTGAGAGAAAGACGCTTTTCTCACCGCCCACAACCTCTCTGCCATCCTCCCTCTCTTTTGTTCCCTCTGCTCTGTTATTATCAGCGTCAATGATTAGGCTCACTCTCCCCTCGCCGCGATGGAGAGGAGGGCCGGCCGCCCACACGGTGAGAGATTTCCAAGAGCAGCGGCAGCGCCGAATGAGAGGGGGATGAAGACAAGAGGCCCAATAAAGTCCATCTAAATATAGACAGCGGGGCCCTTTTTTCTCTTTTCCTTATAAAGAGCTGCTGGTGAATCACGGTGGACAACCCTCGGCGCGCACTGATCACTCCCTCCAGAACTGCACGGAAAGACACTCGTACACCCCAACGCACGCAGGCTTACAATGTTTTTACGAGTGAGACAGGACAGAGAGCTGAGTGAGAGCCTTTTTTTTTTTTTTTTTTCCTCCGCATGAGAGGGGATATAGCGGTTGGCGGAACATACTAAATTAGGAGAGGTCAGAAGTAAACCCCAGAAAAGAAATGATGAGAACGGCGAGTGATGGGGGGAGCTTCCCGGCCTGAAAAGTCAAGATCAGTGCTCGAGATTAACAAGATTCAAATGACCGAGTGACTAAAATATCCGTGGATGAAATTCATGCGGAGATGTTGCCCGTCCTCTCTACATAGAGCGATGCCCTCACCCCACTTTTTTTTTATTATTTTTTTAGCTCTCACGCTGTCTCAGTAATGGTATTTTTTTTCTTGCATGCAGGTGAATGTGAATATAACAACTTTTTTTGCCCACCGGCCTCGGTGGCTTTTATTCCTGATCAAAGTACCTTTGTCATTGCAGGAGAGGGGGGAGGGGTGGGAGAACTTTTTTCCCCCCAATTGAAATTAGCGTTGCCACAAGCAATGGTTTACATCTTTGACTCACCACAGATTACACAAGCCTTTCCCCGTCTGTTTGAAGAATCCAAGTTCAGTCCGCATAAAGGTGGCTTCGTCAAGGAACTTTATTGCGTGACACGAGCACAGCTGCAACATCACACGGACTAACGTGATTTATCCCCATATCCCTGCTCTGTGGCAGACTGTCTAATGTGCAGTTGTCACTACAACAGCCTGTTGCCGACACCCAAACGCTCATGAAATAACGACGTGAATGATAGACAGGTCATGTGCCGATTTCTGTACAGCCCAGTGTCTCGGCGGGTCATGTGGAGTGCACTGTCGGAAGGGAAAAGAAAAAAAAAGTGGGGGGGGGGCATTTTCGCAGCTGTCCTCTTTTGCCAGCATTGAGAGCAAAGTTCACAAGTCGACCAGGGGCATGAAGCGTGCTGTTCACGTCCTCTTTGGGCGCACCTGTTGCCCACCGTTCCCTGTGGTATGCTGATCACAGACACTTTTTCGTGGCTTGGAAAGACGAAAATCGAGCACCCGAGGTGGCGCGTGAACTGCAGGGCACTCGTTCGGCTCTTCCGAAACTCCACGGGCCGGCGGAAAGAGAACTAGAGAGCCAATTGATCATCCATGCGGGACCACTCAGTTGCGCTCAAGGCTGAAGTGGGTCGATTTTGCGTTTGCGGCGCTGACAGTTTGCGGTCGTGCGATTGGCTCCGAAAGCGGAAGCTCGGCTGTCAAGAGTCGTGGAGCGCCTCGCTTGTTTCTCTGTTTCTCAGCTGTTGTTATTGCCCGCAACAGCCCCGACCTGGCCTGTTTCCTTTCGTCTCTTCCTTCTGTTTTCAGCCCCTCCCCCCCCTCCCCCAACAATGCTGGCTGAGTCTCAGGTCGAGGTGGAGGCCATACTCCTTTCCCCCCCAGCATGCTAGCTTGAGATAAGGAAATATGGCACAGAACCAACCCCCCCCCTACCCAACCCCAACACTCAACCCCCACCCTACTTCTGGCGCTACGTGTGACACACATACTGAACAAACAAATGTTTCAGCTAATAATAAGGGAAAGCACTCCAAGTCTGACCGTTTAAAAAAAAAAAAAGTGTCCTTGGTGTTCCGCTCCTGTAGGTCACAGTAGTGCGCTTTCCAAAACGCCAAGCAAACAAACAGGAGGGCATTTAGCAGGAGTCTCCCATAATGATACGTTTCAAATAACTCCCACTACTATGTGATCATTACTTCCTTGGAAGTTGTTTTGAAATTTGTATAAGTACCAGTCGTTGTTTTTTTGGGTGATCTCTTAACACATAAACAACTTGACTAAAACGTGGTACACAGGTAGCAATCTTCTGGATGAACCTGAGCATGTTCCTGACCGATGATCCTTTGGTGAAGAGTGCGTAACGAGTCATTTTCCCTCCCCGATCTGTTTGGGGAATGGTCGGGCTGACAATCGTAAATGTTAAACCTGTTCAATATTTATGATTGCAAAAATGTTGAATGGAATGATGAGCCTATCAGGAAGGGACCTTTATTAAACAGTTCCTCCAATTCATTCACCACAGAAAAAAAAAGTGTTTGCAACTGCATTGCAGATAAGCTAGCTGTTAGCCTCGCTTCTTTGTACGATGCTAGGTGTGCACTATCTTCCTGAGATCACCGAGGCCAGTTTTCCAGAAGCTGTTTTTGCAGATTAAAATGTTTGGTGGAACCGAATGGTTAAAATGAAGCCTTTTTGTAACGTGCCGCATGTAATCCTAAACCCGATATTGTCGTGAAGGATTGGAGCGAGGTTCAAGTTGTTTGTTTCCAACTTGTATACGATTGAATCAAAAAGAAAATAAAAAATGAAGAGTTTTGCATGCCACACGACGTTTTCTACTTAAATGCGGAATGACAGAAAACAAAGCTTCGGGGGCGGTTCAAGTCATTTGCATGCTTGGATGCCGACACTGGCAGACCGGCATGATGCGAAATGAATATGAGACGAGGATCTGCGGCCGAAAGCATCCGCGGCGCGTCATCTTTCTCGCCCTCTGGAGATGCGGGGGTGAGGCGGGGAGGGAGTTTGTTGAGGGTGTGGGGGTGGGAGTGGGCTGACCGTGCTTTCATTACAGTTCAATCTCCCCACGGGCTCTGCTTGAGGCAGACAGACTTCAACTGCGTTCCCACCTCAAGTTCTGGGAACCTTTTGTTCTTGGAACATGTATGGAAAGAGAAGCTTTGTCAAAAGGTTCCCGCAGTCTTAAATCCAGCTTCTTCGGATCGACGGCAGCTGGCTAAAGTCAAGCCTCTCCGTTCTCTGATGAACACTTGGAAACAGCCATTCAGGTCTTTGTCACAACTCAGCTGGATTACTGTAAAAGCGCTCGATTTTGGAGGCGGCCAATCCTCCACGAAGCGCCTCCAGTGGGTCCAAAATGCTGCTGCTCACCTCTTGACGGGTACTCGTAAGAGGGAGCGCATCATTCAGACTCTGGCATCCCTTCATTGGCTCCCCATACGTTCGGGAGTTCTTTTGAAGATCCTATGATTTGTTTTCAAATCTCACCTCTCCCCACCTTCCCTCTCTGAGCCCCTCCGCACCGACTCGCCTGCCCGGTACCTCAGGTCTGTGGAGCGGACACTACAGGTATTGGAGGCACCAAGGTACCTCTCTATGGAATGACCTCCTGCTGAATGCTGAAAGCTGTTCCACTCCAGTCCTGCAGGTGGCAGTAATGTGTTTTCACAGCTGACAAAGAAAGCACAGTGACAAACCGTCATGTCGTTCCACACTCTACATCGTAGAGTCTACATTGTTGACTTTGTTTAGCTTCATGACAAAATCAACATTTTAGACACAGCTCTCAGGTTGCATTTAACAAGTCGCCACGCCCATCCTCACATGACAGTTTTTGGCGTATAAAAAAACAAAAAGATTAAAAAGGCTCAGAGATGCAGCATTTCGAAACCTCTTCCACCCTTAATGTGACTAAGACAACCCGCATAAGTCAATTGATATATATTTTGTACTGTGTTCAGATGGTTTCCATTCAAACTCATGTTAAATGGAAGTCAGCACACACTTGCCACCATTTCAAGTGCTTCTAACCCCAAATAAAGGTCACGCGTGGCAGCGGGCTTTTCCCTGCATTTTGTATTTTACTTTTAAATGATTATTATTATTTTTGTTTTTCTAGTAGGACCCGAAAGGTTTTGTTTGAACACTGACTGCTATATTGAACCCTTGAGAATTCTCGCCAACTTATTGAAGTAGCTACGTTGTGCTTTTGATGGCGAGCCGTGTTGCGTGCGCACCAAATGTAGCTTTTGCTGATTGAAAAGTTCAATCTGGGTTTCATCGGACCCCAAAACAGTTTCCTAAATGCGTTTGGAGGATTTCAAGTGTGTTGCTGCAAAATGGAGCCAGGTTTAGATTTGTGTGCGTGTGCGTGTTCCATACGTTTAGCAGAATTCGTCGTGGGGCCATCGACTCGTGAGAACATCTGAACTTCATTTGGAGCTAATGGGAGGCACTTTAAATGGTGGCAGGTGTAGGCTACTTGGCATGAGTTTGAATGCGATTGTTGAATTGTAAATGGAGGCCCTTCCACCACGATAAGAGTACGCACGCGTATGCCACCACGTTATTTCAGTTGTTTATTCTTCCTTCCCCTCTCTCAACTTGGCGTTTTTTTTTCAGTTGAGTTGCACAAGTTATCGCTCACACTAAGTAAGGGCGGGATACGTTTTGAAATAACTCATCGTGGTGTCATTTTTTTTACATCACAAAGCCGTGCCATTTCAACACGGGTGGGTAAAGGTTTTTTTTTTTTTTCTCTCTCTCAGCTCGATACAGTTCAATTCGACACCACCGCAAACTGATCTGGCGTCAACAGGCGACGTCACGCGACACTGCAGTAAGCTGTTGTTTTGATGTGTTCAAAAACAGAAACAAACAAAAAGCGACCGCTCCGATGACACCACGCGGGCACGACCGTGAGTCGGTGGCATCGAAGCCCAACAGAGATCTGATATGGTTCGGCCGCTTTCGTCGTTCTGAGGAATCCCAAAACGTCAGCGTTGCACAAGCGAGCGAGAAGCGTGATGTGACTCGAAGCTTTTTTTTTTTTTGTTTTGTTTTGTTACACGAGCATGTGAAGGAGAGAGACTGAAACGGATAGGCCTCATCGTGACTCAGCATTACATGGGCCTGCACAAGCTTTTTTTTTTTTAATCATCAAGCTGACGCACTGCCAACTCAGCTTGGGCTCCTCTCTGATGCGTCTCCGCGCGGCAAGGGACGGACGAGGAGGACGCAGAGAAAGAGAAAAGGAAAGGAGATGACTTGAAAGGGGAGACAATCGGCAATGAAGCGCGAGGAGAAACAACGCCACGCTGGCCCGAGTGGAAACGAGTGGCACAAATGTCAAGGAAAGAAAAACACGAATGACAGCCAGAGTTGAGGAAAGCAAACGCGTGAGTGTGAGAGAGCACAGCCGTGACAGGAGAGTAAAAGATAACCAGTGACAGAAAGACGCGAGTGGGGGTGGGGGTGGGATGCGTCACAACGGGAACGACCGGCTCACATCGAAACCGCAGAAGCGCACCGTCAACGGTGTCCGCACGCGTTTTTTTGCGAATGAGGTCACCCCGAGGAGAAATCCTATTCAAGAGAAGCGTCCTCACCAGACGATTCAGTAGCGTCCACGAAGCCATTTTCAGTGAAACACAGTTGAGTCCGATGCCAGCGAAAGCGAGAAGCGCAAGGAAAATCTCGGCCGTCCTTTAAAACGCAAAGAGCCATCACTTAGACTTAGACGCGAACATACATTCATCCGAACGACCGGACGTACGTGTCCTTTCAAAGTGACCGGCGGTGGGTGATGGCCTTTGTTTCGTTTTCTGTTCTGGGAGGCACGTTCAAGTGACCCATCTTCTCAAGGGGCTGACGTTGGCCGGCGATGCTGGGAGCAAAAGTCAAACTCATTGAGCTTGTTGAGGAGAAAGGGAAAACAAGCGCCTTATAGACTTGGCGGTTGTGTTTCTTTCTTTCTTCGGCCAAGCGACAAATGTCAGAGAATGAAGCGCCGGTGGAGAGAACGCACAGCAGCCCGGCAGGGGCCGGTGTCGAAGACTGATAAGTCCAAGCCCGGGGCCTCACGCACCCCCACCCAAGCGCACATGCGAAGTTATCCAGCGACGCGACGCGCCTCGCACTCTCACATTCGACTGGATAACAAGTGAACCCTGTGACCCCATCTTCCCGCCATGGTCGCATGCCAACGATGACGCACTCAACGCAGCTAGCTAACCTACTCTGGAACGTCAACGTTCAAGTGTTTTTTTGTGAAATTAACGTTTTTTTTTTTTTTTTGTGGAGGTTCGTGTGATTGAAATGACAATCCGATACGCGCTTGATGGAGAAAGACAAACTTCATATTATCATGTTTCAAAGTTTCATTTCAGTATATGCTTGATTGACCTCCAACGCTACGTTCTCACAACTCGTACACAATGGAGCACACGGAAAAAAGGGCCAACTTGAGCTGAATGAAGCCAAGGCCTCATTAACTGATAATACAGACAGGAAGGTTCGACTTCGGGAGGGTAGCATGACAAGATGTCCTTCAGTTTGTTACAGTGTCTCAATCCATGCGGAATCTACCCATTGAATTCACAAGGTATCAATTGTTGGCACCGGAAGATGTTTTGGCTTCCAGGTGTCCACTGAGGGGCATATCGGTGGGCTGGGCTGGGAAGCGCGACGTGCAATTGAGGAGGAATGTTTTTCTGATATGTTACTTGTATTTTGCATATCCGGTGTCCTGCGAATAAAAAGTGGTCAGTGGGGGTGCGAAGGTGGGGTTTCGATCTGAGAGGCAACACGACCTGTACTGCCTTCGAGGAACTTCGCCCCCTTTGCTGATTAGCAAAAGACAAATCCGTTCCTGAGTTGAGTCGAGTCTTTTCATTCAAAGTTCAAGATGTTCGGGTGAATTCCCTGACAGCGAGGGGAGAAAAAAAAGGCCGGTGGCACGACTAAGTACAAATTTTTTATTCTCAATTTGTTGTATGGCTTTTCTCAAAAGGACTAGAAACGTCACTCGCTGACACAAGCAGGAAGTGATCTGGAAATAGGCCTCGTCTGGAGCGGCGCTGGCACAAAAATGCACCGACGTGGTGACAAAAGCCACGCGTGTGCACGTGTGCTTCTGCAGGTTAATTGGCATCAGTGCTACAACTACAGTCATAGTACAAAAAGAAAAACAAACAGGCAATTTTAACTTAGTACCTCTTATAAATACCTACATATAAATAGTGTGAATGTACTTGAGGACTGAAAATGGCTTGAATGCAGTGCTTGGACAAGTGGTGAGAGTGAGACACTGGCACTGGCGGAGTGCGGTGTCGGCGAGCGTCTATGATGGGAACGCGGGGGGGGGGGGGGGGGGGGCGCTTGGTCCCCGACGGCCACCGACTGCAAGTGATCATCGCCAGCCATCTAAAATAACCAACATATGAGTGGTTCGGGTTCATGACTGACTGCTGGAAACAGCAGTTACAAAATCTGCACTTCTGGCAAAAGAAACTGGGGTGAATCGAGGGGGGCCGCGGGAGGGGGGGGGGCAGACATTTTATTTATTAAGGCCTCTTGAATAAAAAGAATAAAAAGTCTTCCTGATATTGTCCAGGCAGATAGAATGCAGCTCCACGTCTTGCATGTTGAGACCCCCCCACTTTTTTTTTGTGTGTGACATCAAACATGATGTCATCCAGGTTGGGAGCCAAGCTCTGGGAGTTTGTTCAAGGTGGCGGTGGCGCAGCGCTTAACCTCACTGTGACGCCCCCCCC
>NW_017842052.1:75821-76441 GCF_001891065.2 Hippocampus comes
GTGCCCCCCCCCCCCCCCGCCCGCCCGCACCCAACACAGCGTCCGAGGACAGCGGCGCCCCCTCACATCCAGCTGATACTTTGGAGTGTGGAATATGTCACAGAATGCTCTCAAAACAAGATGGACCACAGACGTGTCATTCCACTGACTGAGCCAAAAGGCATGAAAATAAGAACAATGGCTTACAAAGCAACAACGACATCAATATAATAATAATAATAATAAAGGGCAATAGAAAGAATAACAATAATAATAATAATGATAATAAAGAGTCAGCTTTTCTAGAAGCCCTTGGAAGCGACCTTGTACATTAAAGCTTCTCAGCATGCCTATACGGAACCCCCCACCCCACCTTCACCCTTTACCCCATGAGCAACGAGGACATCCAGATATCGCGTCGAGTGCAATAGTCCCCTCCCCCCTCCATTTCCTGAAAACGCCCTGAACACAGGGTAGCCCCCAAAGGGTGTTTGGCCATCCTCGCTCGTTCCGCCGCAGCTCACTGCATGCGGTCGGGTTGGATTTGCTGCTGCGGAGCGTAGTGCAGGAAGGCGGCGGCGGCGGCGGCCGGGCCGGCGGCCGAGGGCAGGGCGGGGTGCACGGCGGTGGCCGCCGTGGCG
>NW_017842052.1:76540-96520 GCF_001891065.2 Hippocampus comes
GGCGGCCGGCCCCACGCTGGCGGCGGGGCTGGCGGCGTAGCTGTAACCCAGGAAGCCGGCCGGGGAGGCGGCGTAGGGATACTGCTGCTCAAAGTTGGCCTGGGCGTACTGCGTGTAGGCCGCGCTGTAGTCCAGGTAAGGGCTGCTCGTCAGCGACGACGACAGCTGGGTGGGCAGCACCAGGCTGGGCTGCACGTAGGCTTGCGGGTAGACGTAAGGCGGGGCCAACCTGCGCACAGCACAAAAAGACCAAACAAGGGCTGTTATGCCGAGAGGGTCTGGCTTCGGGTTTGTTTACGTTGCTTCCGCAGCGGAAAACAAACTGTGGGGCGCGGGGACGCTCGCGCATGCAGAGCCGGGGAGAGCGGGGGATGAAGGGGTCCCGACTTTCTGTCTGTGTCCCTACCAAGCATGCGCGGTTGGGCCTTTTGAGCTCCAAGCGTGGGGAGGGGGGGGGGGGGGCTGAATGATGGAGTCAGCCGTTACTGGCAGTTTTTCAAGTTCAGGCACCAGCAGAGTGTTTAAACAGCCGCTGCTTTTCGCATGCACACACACACATGAGCACGCACGTTGCGCGGCGCTTATCAATGCTGCTGTCAGGTGCTGTAGTTTCTCTTCGACAGGTGATCAAAGCTGTGTGGTGCGGGGGGGGGGGGGGGGGGGGGGGGGGGGGGGGGGGGGGGGGGGGGGGGGGGGGGGGGGCCAAAAGGTCTCTCGAAGCAGGTCCTCCACACAGAAGAGGATTAGGGCCAATGAAGAAAAAAAACAAGGCTGGCAAGATTCACACTTTAATCCCTGAATTCTGACTTCAAATTTCAGAATTCCGACTTTAAAGTACCTCCATGCGCCCTCTCTTGCTTTTTTTCCCCCCCCTTTCATTTTTTTTTTTTTTAAACCAGGGCTACCCAAATAACTTGTTTGTGCCGATTTCAATCCCGCAAGGGGAAATTTAATTGACACTCTGCAGACCACAACACGTGCAGGCATGTCAAAGCGACAGAGCATGCAAATGGTGACCGCGCCCCTGAGCTGAGACCGTGTTGGTTTGCTGCCTTGCTCAGAGGCACCTCAACAGTCGTCAGGATGCAGAATAGTATCCAACAACTAGTTGCTCGCTTTGTGTGTGTGTGTGTGTGTGTGTGTGTGTGTGTGTGTGTGTGTCCACAGCAAGACAGGAGTCCCGCTTGAGCCTTCGGTTCCTGGAGGTGGACATCCTGAAGACCCACGGCACAGTGCGAACATCTTTTATTGTCTTAGCAATGCTATCTTGACCATATACAGTATAATGTGGTGTCATTCGTTTTACAAATGGCAAATCATTTTTTAATCTTTGTTAGCGGGTTATTTCAGGACGACAGCAAGGTGGATGTTCAAATTCGGAGTGGTTCATAACTGTCTTTGCTGCCATTTTGTCACCATGACTGTACTGCAGAACGGGTCAATGAAGCAAAGCTCGTGATGAACCCAAGACATTTGCATTGCACTTAGTCACTTTTTTTTTTCCCATGAAAAATATCAACACGCAATTCAGAAAAAAAGTGTGCCTGAAAAAAAAAAAAGTTGGAGACCCCTTCTGCTTTCAAAACTTGACATTCTCATTTTGAGAGGCAAAGCATTTATGGAGAAAGGCAAGCGCACCGCAACAAATGTCATTCACTGAGAAAAAAAAAAACATTTCGGCTTCCATCTCATCAGTACTGTGAGGCTGCCGTGGAATCAATACAGTCAGGGATGGAAGCATGCAAGGATAGGGATGTCATCACGCTCCCCGACACGCAGACACGCACACGCCACACTCCCACACACCAGTAACCACTGCAAAGCCCAAACCATGCCATAATAGGGAAAGAGTCGCACCGCAATCAGCGCAACCTCTTCACTTCATATCACTCGCACGCCAAACGGGAAAAGATAAAAAGGCACTCCAATCCATCACAGCACACGCCACGGCACTCTCAAGCCATCCACTGGCACCTTGCGGAGAGACGAGATGTGGGGGGTGGGACATTTGCTTCCTCGGAACTAGTCCTATATTTGGGGTGGGGGCAGGGGGGTGTCCTCTGATCGTCAGCTGCCAGGAAGTTGGACAGAAGGAGGAATATCAAGAAAAAAAAAAATTGAATAGACCGACCGCATTTGTATACACGCATATCAACATCGTTTCAAAGTCACATGTGAAAAGCGCACTTGATTAACGCTGACAGAGTCAAATCTGAGGAAGGGTAGAAACGGATCCAAACCAAGGAGCAAGCCAACGGCAGCCTCGTGCGCCGCTCGCCGCGAGTCGACGTTAGCGTGGGGCACTCGCACACTCGCCATGTGGACGCAAGGCGCCTGGTTTCGGCACTCGGCCGCCGATGTACTAAAAAGGCTCATGTGGCCTTACGATGGAATGCGGAGGATAAGGCCAGACAAAAGGGACCCTTTCATTGATACAATGCGGAGGTGTGAGCTTTCGTTTTAACTTCTATCTAAAGAGATAAGCGGCGAGAGGTCGGGTGTGTAGCCTGAGCCGGTGACAGGCCGACGTGGACGCCGGCCAGAAAATCCGAGGTCAGCTGCTTTTGTGCTGATGGCGAGCCAGCCTGTGTGATTTTGACACAATGGCCCCGGGTGGGCGGGGGGCGGGGGGGGGGCAGCAGGCTTTGCAGATGCATACTGCAAGTATTACAAATGCGGGCGGGAAAGGCCTGATGGCCGCCTCATTTATGGGCGGGTCCAAAAGAGGAAGCCACAGGTGTTTGCAGGAAATTGAAATCGCTGCGGCGCGGTTCAACTTTGTCGTTTTACTCGGCGAGTCGAAACTGAAAAGGAATATTTGGCGAGCGTTCATTTTTTGCTGTTCATGTGGAAACAAGCCACACGGCATCCTTCGCTTTCCGCTTGAGGAGGCGACGTTTCACACCTGCAGTGGTGCGTTTCCCAGGATGCACGCTGCCTTGTTAAAAAAAAAAAAAAACAAAAAAAAAAAAAAACAACAAAAAACAAAAACAAGCCTCATCCCCCACTTTGACGACCAAACCCCCAGCCCCCACCTGATCTCCCACACTGCTTCGCAGAGGCGTGTCAAATTTCACACTGCTGGTGGCGGCCAGGGAAGCGACCGATTTAAAAAAAAACAACAAAAAAAAAAAACTTCTGTAAATGAAAAGATGACTGCAGACTGGGAAAATGTGAGCAAATGTGGTGCGAGTCGTGGCTATGAAAACAATGACACTTGCCTCATCTCGTCTGACCCTCACAGTCCAAAGCATCTGCTGACCACAGCCATAATACACACACACACACACACACACACACACACACACACACACACACACACACACACCGCTCCAGTTTCTGCTTACGATCCCACTTCAGAGCATGTCAGCGCGCCATATGTCGTCAAGGAGGGGAGAAGAGGCTGAAAGAAAAGCCACTTGTCGGGGCTGCGCGTCTTAGGGAGGCCCGCGTCTGTCACTCAACATCTCCAAGACTCGGGGGCCGGAGGACAGGTGCTCGACGTAGCCCTCTGCCTCTCTGGGGTGGCGGCCACGGGTGATTAAAAAGGCCGTAACGTGAGCCGGCACCTGCCGCAGCCGTACCTCAAAACGGCACATTTCCAATCCTTGGGGGCTTTTGGTGCAATCTGTGATCGCCATGGTAACGGAAGCGAGGACATGGGACTTTCCAGGTCCTCCGAGTGGCCCGGAACAAGATGGGGCATATTCCCAGCGGGTCGTTAATACCCGACGCGGGTTGATTTAATGGTACATGAATAGACAATCACGGCCGGTTGAAGACTGCTTTTTTTTTTTTAAGGGGGGTGGGGGGGATGTTATTTGATCATCGTCCTAAGGGAGTGTGGAAAATCTTGGCAGTTCCAGGATGATGCACTCTTCATCGCCGACAAGCATCGGTCTGTTTGGAGCATCACTTTCATATCGCCAAAAATGCCCTTGTTGGCTTCCGAAAAAATAGCCCAGTCCAGTTCAATTCATGTCAAGTACAAACCAACAACTTGCATCCAGAATATACGGCAGTAGACAGTTGCCGATGTGATTGTGCAGTTGCTGAATGTTTGGTATCGTTTCTGAATTGATGGTATCGTTCCTTTTCGGAATGAAATCGGATGAATCTGCTTGCTTCTACACTTTATCTTTGCAATACAGTCGTAGTCACTTGCGAGCATCGTTATCGTTAGTATACCCGATATCTGTGGTCCCCCACCACCCTCTGCGGACACACAAGCTAAATTACACTGAGAACGGGATACGGCCAGGCAACCTCTCAGACGCTCCACCACTTTGGAATGAGGTCCCGATTTGACTTCGGAGCAGATGTCATGTGGCAAATCCAGCCTGATGGGCAAACGAGAACAGATCTTGACATGATTGGTTGATTGAAATCAAACGCTGGTTTCCGATCCTAAAATGAAGTACAGGGGGGGGGGCAAAGGTGAAGCCACAAAAGGCAGCACCATGAATGCGCACGCTACTCTGGGTTTAAGAACGGACAGGTTAAGCTGTGCTTGTAGCGCGAGGAGGTGAAAGGCAGGCGGGGCGACGAATACGGCGAAGTGCTCATGAAGCGCTCAGCGGAGCACGTCTGGGACGCGAGCCACTTCCGACAACACGGCCGCTTCCAGCGGGCCCACTGGAGGACGGCGGACAAGTCGACAAGCTTCTGACAAAACTTTGCGAGCGAGTCACACGCTCACCTCTGGAATGCCCTTCCATTACCACAGAGGTGTGAGCAATCTCCCCGGCCTAGAAATTTCAAGTATGCTAATGCTCTCCCTCTGGAGTTGCAAGCAGGCCCAGAAACTGACATGTACTTTCCAGAGGCCCTATTTGTCCAAGAAACAGTGGCCTGGTGGCACTGCACAAAGCGTCTAACACAAGACCACACGCACACACGCGCACAACAAGCGCCCCCACTCCCTTTCACTTACCCATACTGCCTCTGGATGAATGCCGGGTGAATGGGTTGCACTCCGATGGATATGCCTGCAAGATACGAGGTGGACTGTCAGAAAGACGCACGCACGCATGCGCGTGCGCGCACATTTGCATTTGCAGAGGAGGGCCAGAGAACAATACACAGAGAGCACGGGCAGACAGAGCGAGGGCCTGTTCCTCTCTCGGCGCAAAACAATGCGCGATACAGTCAAGCCGAGCTCCAACGTGGCTCATGTTCGGCGCCGCCGCAATCTTGCCGATTTTGAAGTGAGCGTTTTTCAGTTTTGCGCTCAAATCCGCGAGCGCCGGCGACGGTCCGCGGGGAGCCGCCACAGCATCTCATTGTTGAAAGATAATATTGGGCCACAATCGTCACCGAGTGGAGAAATCGGGACATGACCAAGAAGTCGATGAGAAGACCAGAACAAAACTATGTGGCAACATTTGGGGGAGCCCAGGAAGTTGTGGCGAGTGCCAGCTGTTGGGACTTTTCTGTCCTCTTGGCGTCTACACTATGGGGGAGCCCAGCAAGGCCGAAGTCCCGCCCCCAAAAAGAAAGACGTGCTTGAAATTTGCCGAATGCCTTCCAAAAGATAGGATCGGTTGCTGCAGATCACCAGAAGAACACCCTAACCGACAGTAGAGCATGGCGACGGCGGCGGCATCACGCCCCAGCGCGGATTTTATCCTGAGCCGATAACCAGGGTCAAATTTGCTCGCTAGCTGGTTGATCAAGATGGCAACGCTGTGATTTCATGAATTATAAATACATAAGGGAAGAAAAAAACCAAAAAAAAAAAAAAAAACCGAACACGTCCCACCTGTTTGGATGCTGCGAGGCTTGGCACCGAGGTAGGCCAGGTTGACGTTGGCCTTTCTGCCATCAATAATGGGGTTGGGATCCTTGCAGGCTCTCTCAGCCGACCCTCGGTCTGTCATCGTGACCTGGTGAGTGACATTGTGACGGGAATAATCATTACATCGTTAATGAGTTGGTTGAGTTTGTGTTCTCAAGCAACTGATTTATTTTTAAGCGGGGGCAGGGGGAGTGCACCGATTGGCTGAGACCAACAGAGGCGCGACAGTTGTCTAAATGAGTCTCCTCAATTCATTTTTACATAGTTCCGTGGCACCGAGGCGCTCCAAGATGGGGCCAAAGTAAGACTTTTTTTTTTTTTTTTTTTTTTAGTTTTGGTTGGAGCACAGAAAGCGCAAGCGATGGATGGTGCAATGTGAAATAGTGAAGGCTGAACAGCAACTATGCGAGGGTTCACTGTCATTTCCTGTTAAAAAAAAAACACACACACAACCTGTATTTTGGGGAGCTAAAAGAGTAATTGAAGTTGGAAAACTTTACAATACAAATTGCTGAAAGTGATGGCAATGATGTTAGCACAACAAAGCAAGCAAGTCGCTCGCTCCAAAACAACTTGCAGAGTTGTTTTTCAATACAAAGGGGAAAGAGTTTGGTCAAGCCTTTTTTCTTTGGCCAAATTTCACAAAAGCGAGATTTTGAAAAATTTGGATCCAATTCACCCACAATGTTTTTATCCCTTAACAGTGTATAAAGTGAGGACCACCCTTGTATGTATCTGGAAGCTGACATGTTACGCTGTCCAAAATCTTTCTTTGAGAAAACAAACAACCAAAATCCGACGTTGTCAGCCTTTGTCAGAGTAAAAATACAAACAAAATCCACGGTTATTTCTTTCGAGTAACCCACAGCAGCATTGGCACGCCTGCCAAAATATGAATGGAAGCGAGTACCATTTCAGGAGGCAATCCAATTAGGGACGTAATATTAAGGAGCTTGTCTTAGTCGGCCCCCTCTTTTCTTCCTCCGGGCATTAGACAGGCCCGTCTGTTTTGATAGCCGGGTTCTGCCAACTCGGTGGCTTCAGTCAGCTCACCAAGTCGAGCAAAGTGCATCTGAATGAACGGAGACCACGGCCATCATTGTTTTGGAGGGCATTTTCGACATCGGCAAGGTGAGAAAAAGTCCACTCCGCCGTCTGTGTTGTAAACACACAGGAAGGAACGAGGCTTTGTTGACACTCTGTGGAGCCTTGCTGTGGGGGTGCCGCTAATCCCCCTCTGATGTGTGTTTGGATAAAAGGTGAGCTCGGCTTTGGGGCAGCTCGCCCGCCCCTTTTCTGCCGGTTTACGCCCGCCGCCCCCAACCAAAGCCAACCATTTGTTGGTCAACTAACCATGCGCACGGGTGACAGCAGGCACATCCCAACAAGCCTGTTTGACAGGTAACACCGGTCCGCACGCTCAACCGTTAGCAACAAGACTCGCAGGGCAGTTTTCGCCAGTTTGGGAGCTGGCGTGTAAACACTGAGTAATTGTCTTCCATACTGCTTGTAAACATACACGCACGCACACGCACACGCACACACACACACACACACACACACACACACACAAACACTTTTCCATTCCTTCTTTGGCCTGACAAAACTAGCGCTGATGGGTAGTTCCACAGTTCTGGTAAATATTTGCATTGCTCACATGGCTTCTGTGCTTTGTGTCAAAGGGAGAATAGCCGGTTTTATCTGGCAGGGACGGCCCGAGATAAGTCACCTATTAGCGAGGCCTGAGAGAATGCAACAGGACACTTTTTGTTCGGTGGATTTTGAAAAACAATCCCATCATGATTTATGTATGTATGACATTTTTGGGATATGGAGGCCGGGGGAGTGGGGGGGTGCGAAAGCTACTCAAAGATAAGGTCTTTGCAGAGTTGATCACACATTCACAGGATGAAGACTTTTTTTTTTCCAAAGCAGCCAAGTTGCCTTGTAAATCATGTGAGCGGTGAGCAATGCAGGCGCTTCCGTCTGTGACAATGGAGGGCACGCCGTGCAAGGTCAACGTCTCCCATCGCCGCTGCTCCAAACGAGCCATATAAAGGAACGAGGGGCAACAGACTCTCCCGCACTTAAGCCCCGAGCCAGGCTTGAATGGCCTCGTTTGGGAGGTTAGGGGGGCGGTGGAAATATAATCTTCTTAGTTAACTTGTGTGATCCCTCATCCTCATTAGGACAGGAAGACAATTGAATTCCATGACCGGGGCATAAGGTCGACACGCATCGATGTGGTACTCGCGCAAGGACAAACATCAACACGTGGACAGGCGCACAAGACAACAAATCATTCTACAGTGTGTGGACGGCAAAAAAAAATGTATGACACTCTGTGGGCGGCGCGTGTATTCCATCGCGGTGAGAAATGAATGACTTGTTGTATCTCGTTCCTACTTACGAAGCCGTATCCTCGGGACTTGCCGGTCTGCCTGTCGGTTATCACCACGGCCTCATCAATGTCCCCAAAGGCCTCGAAGTATTTTCGCAGCGAGGCGTCGTTGGTGTGGTACGGCAGTCCGCCGACGAAGATTTTGGTAAAAGTCGTGTCCTTCTGGAGCGCGGTGGGATGCATGGCTTCCAGGGCTCCGTTCATAAATTGATGCAGAAGCATTGGCGAGCCGGCCAAACCTCCGGAGGCGCACATTGGCGAAACTGACTTCACTCGGCTTTAACGGCAACCCGGCATTCGTGAAAACGTTTTCAAGCAATACAGTAGTACACAGACTCAACGTGACGCGGGTAAAACAACCTGGAAGCTCCGGCTCGCTGACTTACAAACGTGAGAAAACCTCCGCTCGCGTGCTCAACTCGTAGCTTGCAGTTGAAGGCGAGCGGAGACATTTTTTATATGCCGGAGATGTGGCTCCGCCCCCGAACAACTCTTAGCCAATCACATTAGCGCCTGCGTACCAACTTCATTGCGTTTTCCCGGACGTCGTCCCGCCCACTCGGAACCCCCGCTGCACCTGCCTTTGTCCTTCAGAGACTGGTCTCAACTGTCCCGCCCCCCGCGCCACCAAAAATGAGTGCCTTGACCCATTCTCCGTTAGAAAGTTACCATATCCCCAAAAAATCCTACTGGAGTTAAAACTCTGCACGTTTTCCTTCAAAAAACAAAAAAAAAAAACGATTTGCTTTGCATTCACATCAGTAACCCGGATGAACGTTAGAATCACAAAGTATGCCTTTTCAAAACAATGATAAATTGGTCGTTTGCAGTTGATAAGAGCAACATTTAGTCTCTTAATTAGTTATTAAGCTGCTAACAGAGAGAGAGAGAGAGAGAGAGAGAGAGAGAGAGAGAGAGAGAGAGAGAGAGAGAGAGAGAGAGAGAGAGAGGTCTTGGTGTTGACTTTTCTGTTGGCAACTTATTCCATAAGTGTACAGCATAACCGCTAAATGCTGATTCACCGTGTTTGCTTGGATCGATGGTCTCCACGAATAGAAGAACCCCAAGCACTATTTTAAAAATGGGATGATTATCAATCATGCAACACAGTCATATTGGGGTTTTGTATATATTGTGGCAATCCAGTTAACATCACCCATGCTGAAAAGCAGTGCAGCCAGGGCCACTTTTTACAGATGGTGAATATGGCCTCGCTAGGTACACAGCTTTAAATGAGGTACTTCAAAGACTGGGCTGAGAACGTTTAACACCAAAGAGGCAAGGGGTGTAAGAAAGTAGTGCCACTTGCTTACGGATTTTGAGAGGAGATGGTGAAGCGCAGCCACAGAAAAATCTTCCTGCCCTTGGCCGCTTGGAGTACCACTGCTAAGTACCAAAGGTCAGGCTCACAGCGAGGTGATACACTCATAACGTTCAATAAAAGGGCATTTCATTCCCGCCTTGCGCTCTGTGACCGGGCTCACTTTTCCCGCCTGGCCTTTGTTGCTACCACGGTGACATTTTTTATAACCATGTGGCAACCCCAACCCCACTTTATCCCCAACGTTAAAAGAATTCAACCTATAGGAAGAATCTTTGATCTCTTTTGTCCCTCTTGAGGTTGTTGACCTGGCCTAACACCTTGAGTTAAGAGCAAGACAGACAACACACTCCACCTGCTGGACAAAAACATACACGCGAGCAACTCCACACGTTGGTATCGACCCATTATGGGATTTATTTCCCCATCGTGCTCGCTAACAGGTTTACATTTCAAACGAGGTCGATATAATCCAGTAATATGAGTGAGGCTACCTAGTTTTACATTGCTTTAATCACAATGGGCAGGAGTGTGAACGAGTGGCGCGTACATGTGCCTTGCAGTTCTGCGGTGGTTCAAATCTTGGCTCTCTGCCCTCGTTCCTCCAGAACATGTAGGTTAGGTGAACGAAAGACTCTAAATTGTCCGTAGGTTTGAATGTGAGGCTAAGTGGTTGTTCATGGAAACGCCCTCCGCTTCTGGCGTAAAGTCAGCTGGCTCCAGGCCACCTCTGACCCTACTGAGGACAAGCCGTACATAAAATACAACGCATTCAAATAAAAGTGTCTTCACTTACTTGTTTATTATACATCAACATTCCCATTTGGAAATAAACCACAGAGTAACACAAATTTAAAATGGACAGTCTTTGGAGAAGTGTAAAAAAAAAAAAAGCCTACCCAGATGTATATGAATGAAAAACCCTCCAAACGTATGCAAACTTACGACAAACATTTTTGTGTAGGCCTCTCTGATTGGTCCATGGACAGGAAATGGCACCACACCAGCTGGTCCTGGTGTCAAAAGGAAGGAATCTTTCTTGAGCATACATGCACCCCTAAGCCTCTGGCTGTCTGCGTTTCCCCACACCAGATGTGACTTGGCAAGGAGAATCTAAAGAAAGGAGGGGAGGCAGTCAGTGAAACGGAACAGTTTATTTGAGGCTCTTTATTTAATAAATGATGTCCAATTTTGCACAGCATAAACATTACAAAATAGGTGTCAAATACTGCTTGCCCAAGCTCAATGACTTTATCATCATAATCAAGCAACGCAATTCATGGCTGTATTTTGATAAATATCTTTTCCTAAGAGCCAGACGACATTCAGCGCGCTATTCCTCCGCGGCAAGCTCCGTGATCAACCCACTCGCTGGAGATGTGCAAAAGGCAGCTTGTACACGCTACAAATGCAGAAACCACGCAAGCCATCAAAGAGCCGGAGTCACTTGTGGAAAGCACGACTCCCACCGGGCCCATTTGCTGGAATCTCTGCTTGTCGAAGAAGCGGCTTGGAAGCGGCGCTTCTGCTCCCATCCACGCATGCCAGGGGCTGCGCGGTGGTCGCCGAGGCCCAGCGTGAGCCACACGTGAGGATCCCATCCGGCGAGCACGCTACCCGGGCTAATGGACAGTCGCTGCTGCCGGCCTCTCACCATTTCTTGTTCCGAGGCTTCAGCTCCTCCGCGGCGTTCCTCAAGAAAATGTAGTTCTTCTTCTGGGGGTTGTAGTACTCGTGGCCCTGAACGACATGCCACGTGAGATAAACACGTTGACAACACTTTGGTTCGGGACATCTTACCTTTGACCAGTCATAGCTGGAAGCATACGCAAAGATGTTGCCATTGTGGTTGAAGCAGCAGGCTGTAATGGGCTGGTCCAGCTGCTCCGACGTCTTCAACTTGGTGCGGGCGTCCTTGTCCCAAAAGCTGAAGCGACCATCGGAGCCGACGGTCGCCAAAGTTCCGTGAACGGGATGGAAGGAAATGGCGTTGACCTGGATCAGAAGAAAGCCCCCCGCACTGATTCTTAGCTGTCATTCCCTCTCCGCCACAGCGGCATTTTCAAGTTAGCGCCGCGTCGACTGTGCCTCAACTCTCCCTGACAAAATGGGCAATAAATTGGATGCAGAGGAATACGTTTGATACACTGTCCATATTCGGGATAACAGCATCCCATCTGATTTGACAATCGTGAATGTGCCTCACAAGATCATAAATATTACTGCCGCCTTACTTTGCAGAAAATAACTGCCAACAAACAACGGCAAAGATGAATCATGCTCGTGTCTACTTTTGGGCCTCAAGATTTCTGAAGCGCAATGTACCCAACAAATTTGAATCATGTCGCAAAAACGGAAATCTCAATTCAAGTCGTGCAAAGAAACATCTTCGATTTAAAAATCCAACCCACAAGTATTCAAGAACAGGTGAGTATAATCACCATCAAAATTTGAACATTTGCTCTTGATGCGGAAACGGGTTATGTTGAGCACAGTACGTAGAGCAAAAGGCGTCGGTCAAATATGAGGCTCCAATGACGATAAGGACCGCTTTTGATTGACATTGTCAGAGAGCTCGCCACTTGGCCTGTTTCCGCGAACTTTCAAAGGGACCTTTGCTGCGGTGAAGTGAGATGCGGTGGGTACGTCGTGTCGGAATGTCAACATGGAAAATGGAGGCCTTACAGCGTAGATGTCCTGTGGGGTGGCTGTGTTGGTTCCATTCGACCTGTGGCACTTGAAGGTGAAGTTGTCTTTGGCTCTAATTGACAACGGGCAAACACATTCGCGTCAGACTGCGGCTCGTGCGTTTGACAGCATTCCAGCGGAATGAAAACGGAAACATGTCAGCAGTAGTTGAAAAGCTACTGTTCTAAAACCAAAACAAAAGTTTTAGTTTTGATGCTTACGGGTTGGGAGGGTTGATATAGTGGATGGCAACGCGTCCCTCGATGCTTCCCAGCGCAAAGCCAGTGGGCTTGTTCTGCTTGTCCTTGAAAATGGCCACACAGCGGTGCTACAAGCCACAGATGCAAGATTACATTGACTGAAAAGCTCCGGGGAGCGAACGCGTGTTTCTCGACAAGGAAAACAAGTGCTCACCTGATGCTTCAGAGGCGATTCAAGTCTGCGAAATTCAGAGGGCTGGTTCTCCAACTGGTACACAATCAGGCCCCGCTCCGCTGTGGCCACCACCGCCATGGGGTACACCTGCAGAGCCGCATCACACATATTGAGGTGCACTCAGAAAACCGACACATCATCTGTTGGGTGAGAATATATATGTAATGCAGAATCCTTCTTCAAGTCCACGTACCACATCGGCACAGTAACATCTTTCGGGCATCTGCAGAGACATCATAGGATTGGGAGAGCGGGTGTCCCAAAACTGGAACGGAAAACGACAATGCGTCATGTAGGAAAGGTTGGAAAATGAACTGCATGAGTTTTGACATGCAGACGCAGGTGAGCACACCTTCAGTGTTTTGTCCCAGCTCCCGGTCATGACGCAGCTATAGTTGGGCGCTTTTATCCAGTGAATCGACTTGATTGGGCCATCGTGCTGTTAAGAGAACAGGAGGTGAGTGAGAGAGGAGTACGTTTGTGGCTGGGTTGACACCGAAGGTCCAGGGGCCCAATTCCAATTGAATGCCTACAGTACATCCGATTTTTTGATGTACCATTTCCATGCGGATATCGAGTCTGTGCATTTAGGCCGCACATATGCGACGCACATGCAGATTTGATCCGCATTTGGGAGAGACCCGATTCCATTGTGAAGATACTCAGTTCCGGGCAACACCCCACCCATTTACACTCCCATTGCACTGATCGGAGCGGTGCAACTTCGGAACATACAAATCAGAACCGTGTCTCTTGAACCAAGAAGTGTAAAGCACTCCTCAGAGCACACATCGAATCCAAATCGAGTCTCCAAAGTGCATCTCATATGACCTGGGCAATCTGCATCACTTGATTGCTGTTGAGATCCCACATCTTGGCGGTCTTGTCACAGGAAGCAGTGAACACTTTACTCCCATCCTGGATAAAAATCAAGCGTGTTGAACACTTTTCTCTTTATCGGCAAGAGAACGTCATGTGTGGTCAGACTTACATCACTCCAGCATGTATCAATCACAGGACCTGTGTGCATCTGTTGAGCTTTGGGGACAGTTTGACCATTGTCTTGCACCTCCCAGCACCGAACCTCATGGCAAACCATCCAAAACATGTCTCTTATTTTCTATATCACACACTATTGACAAATTAATGGTGCCTGGGGCAAATGCTCGCCTCAAAACACTTAATATTGAAACACCTGCAATCACTCACATCATTCGCCCAGGAGCCTCCAATGAGAAAATTCCCAGGGATGGTCGGGGGGCTGAAAGCCAGACAGCTGATGCTGTCATCAGGTGGGGAAGTCACTTCGACATCCTGAGACATAGCAAAAAATAAAAAGCACACTCTTTGAACTGTTTGTCAGTTGAATGCTGAGCAAGCTACAACAGTAACACGTCAACAAATCAAGGCGTAGCCATTTTGTTGTTTACCTTCATAGGATTGTGCGTGTCAGCCGTCGAGTTTCCAAAAACGCCAGTTCCCGTTGTTCCAAAACCGGAATTTGTGCCAAATAAACTCATGGCGCATTACCGTAATTCTTGATCTGACCTGGCCTGGTAAGAAAAATACATATGGCCTCTCACCACCCACATTGCATGTTTTTAAAAGCAAATACACTGGAAGCAAAGGCTTCGCCTTGTTACGTATCAACTACAACCCATTACTACACATGATTTAGTGACATGAACATTCGATGACAGAAGGCTACGAATCTCACTAAAACCATTTATAGCCGGAAAGCCCAAATGTCAAATATGGGTGTGCCGTCACCAGCATTCCAATAAGATGATTTAGAGAAGAGGCGAGTGTGACGTGTTCACTAATTTAGAGCTCGCTAACGTTAGCTTGCTGCCAGTTGGAAATCTTCCTTTCAGACCGGCGACCGTCCCGTGAGCAACAGCGGGAAACATTCAAACGACGCGGACTGCCCTTTACCCATGACTATACGTACCTCGAACTCGTTAAGCTCCTATCCCAATCTTGACTCCTCTGATATTGAGCCGAATACAGCGAGCGAATTTATTCGGCGCAACAACCGAAAAAATGTGGCGCTTGTTTTGCACGGTGTCGCAGTTTAATGACGCAAGAGTGCCAGGAGGACGGCGTGCTGCGCTGTGCAGTTTGAACGCCACGGGGGCAGTGTAGGACAAAAACGTGGCTTTTGATTTGTAGTTGTCGCTAAGTAGAGACGACGTCTGTTTTTGCCTGTTTATATCAAAACTTTAGTTGAGATATTTTCAAAGCGAAATTACCTCTTAAATATGTGTATTATTGACATTAAAAACACTGGTCACCGAAAAATGATAAGTCGAGATGGTTATATGTCTCCCTCCCTCAACGTATTCTTCTTCTTCTTCTCCTTTCGGCACGTCCCTATTCAGGGGTCGCCACAGCGAGTCAGTAATTTCCATCCGCCCCTGTAAACCGTCCTACCAACTCGCATGGTCGTCTTGGCAAAAGTTTTACGCCGGATGCCATTCCTGACGCAACCCTCCCCATTTCTCCGGGCTTGGGACCGGCACTGGGGAACAGTGCACCCCCAGGGGAGGGCACTGCCCCCCAGCGGCTGGGTTCCCTCCCTCAACGTATTATTGACGCATATTTGAAAAAAACTCGACTTTTTTTGCGGGCACTTAATTTTTTAAAATATATTTTCATTATAAGTTTTTGCGTTTGACCTAAAACATATGTCTCAATATGAATTTGAAAGTGCTTTTTGATTTATAGCACTGACGTTTTAGGAAAAAAATGCAGCTGTTGCTGATCTTATCCCTTAATAAATACTACTAAATACACCAATATAATATTATATTACAATAGACTTGTGGAATCGTCGTTGCACTAATTCACTGGGGCCATTGTGGCAAGTGCCTTCATGCCGTTGTAATAAATAGTGGCTGATCATCCGTTAGAGTAGAACTCCCAAATGATTAGGGTGGGACCAACTTGGCCGTCTCAGTTCAAAGAGATGTGTGTTTTGATGTTGAGGGCTAGGGAGATTGTTGGGGGGTGTCTTAAACTCTTAAATACAATTCACAAATTGTCATGACACTTCCGGTTAAAACAGCCCCCCCCCACCCTCCTTGCACCTCAACGTTTAAGATGGACATGCTTCTTTAAAGGATACTATTAAGTTCATCTTGCCTTTTCACTGTGGTCAAAATGAGCACAGTCGCCCCCCCCCCGCGTTCCTCCCCGCCTTACACAGGGTCTCCAAACGCGCTCCAAAATTCCCATAAGAAAGGAACTCACGGGACTGCAACGCACAGGAGAACACAATGTTGCATCAGAGTCTGAAAGATATGTCTGAGATGATTATCGTGTACGATTTTTGATCCCGGGATTATTTGCCAAACGATCGATTACCTCAACTTTTTTTCGAAGCGCGCGTAACAAGATGGTTCAGACTGCGACCTGCGCCTTGGGGACACTGATTTTTTTCCTGACTGTGAATTGTGGCGTCTTGTCCACGAAGATGTCCTTCTCCAACTTCTCCGTGGACAACGAGGTGCGCTCCAGCTTCATCCACGGCCGACTGAGGAGCCAGGAGCGCCGGGACATGCAGCGGGAGATCCTCTCCATCCTCGGGCTGCCTCATCGCCCGCGACCCGCGCACGTCGGCTCCAGGCTCAACGCTGCCCCGTTGTTCATGCTGGACTTGTACAACACCGCCTCAACAGACGCACCGCGCACGAGATATTCCAGCTACGATCCCCATCTGGAGCCGCAGGCTCCCAACCCGGTCACCCCGCAGGACAATCGCTTCCTGGATGATGCTGATATGGTCATGAGTTTTCTCAATCTCGGTAAGTTTATATCTCGAACGTTTCCCCATGATTCGAACTCCTTTCTTTTCCTGCATTTGCTAGATTAATAGTGGCGCTCAACTATGAGGCGTGTGAACATTTTGCCGCACAATAGCAGTAGGATTCTTTGCAAATATAGATACCGAAGACTACAGTCGCCATTATTTAATTCACATCAAGGGACTCTGGTTTCAGGTGTTCCTGTCTCCACCCCACACCAGTCATAACATCTGATGATCAGTCTTATGGCCACCATGAGTCATTTATTAGAAATCTTTTTCATGGTCAGTTCAGTACGGAATGGCGAGGTGCAAGAGCGGTGAGGCGCTCACTCCTTCGTTCCATTCCCAAGCCTAAATTCATTCACAGAAGCTTTGACTGGGAGACTCACAGGCTAACTACATGCTTTCAACGTGCACCTCTTGAAATGAAGTGGCTACAAATGTGCAAGATCCAACGCGACACACATTTTGTATGTTTTTTTTTTTTTCAAATTTCTTGAAAGCTCTTAGGTAGAGGTTGCAGGGTTAGTCGTGCAGTTACAGGTACTATGTTTTGTACCTTTTACATCTTTGGAAATATGTGGAACCCGTTTTCAGCCGAGCGCCAGCAAAGAGTTTGGTGCCATATGTGGTGTCACGTTTTATCCTGGAGCACTGTTGCCTCACGGTGCTTAACAAGGTGAAAAGCCATTTGGGAAGAGAAGAAGTTGATCTTGTCATTTATTTGGAGCTTCTACGCACAAATCAAGAGCCATCTGAGATGAACAAATCTGAAAGAGCGCAACATAGCTTAGCAGTGCCGTCTACGCAAAGGCTTTTAAATTGTTTTATACTTGTGAGAATGAAAGATGAGCAATAAAGACAAAACGTCATGATGTGATTTTCCCCTTGGAAGCACACTACAAAGTCGCGTGTTGAGCATTTTTTCTCCGTTGTTTTTTTTTTTCTTCTTTTCAACTTGGGGCCCCTCATTGTGTCGGAACTGCATGGTGGTCCCCGGATGATGGCTTCAAGCCTCAAACGGATTATGGTATTTCCCATGTCAAGATCACAGCATCTCGCAGATGAAGGCGTATCCTGCAGGTGGACTAAGTGTTTGCTAGTTTTGATGGGTGTAGGGGGGAGTTCATGGCGTCGCCATTGTTAGAGAGAATTTTCTTTCGTCCAATACAAAATGTGCAAAGTGCTCCTAGGTGGGATGGGAATGTGTTTGTATCATTGCCATGCGCCTCGGAGATTTCCACTGCACATGTAGTTCCGAATCTATACATGAGTGCAGTAATGGCCTTCTTTTTTTTTTTTTTTTTTTGAACTGACAGCTTTTTTTCCAAGGGGGTGAACTTCAGGATGATGTCAGGGCTCACGTAAGGGGGTTATTTGAAGCAACTCACGATAATAGGTGCACTCACTGTTAAAATAAGCGCACTCAGGCTTCCATCCCTGGTATCGGTTTTTAGATTCAACACGACAAATGCACAGATTGTCAAACTTCATGAATCTGTGCAAATCCTAAACCAACAGACACCGTCGGGAGCAGCAGTATTCATATGGGAAGCGTTTGTTTGGACAAAGTCCTCTCGGTAACTGTGATAATCTGTAAGAAAACAGTTTGGAGTTTGTGCACAGCTGTCAAACTTGTCAACACACGCAGGAGCTTAAATGGTGTGATTGGGCTAAAGTGTTCTCTTGAGCAAGAGACGCCGTGAAAAGCTGAGCTTCAAGTGTTGCATTTGATTCTTGAAAGACTGCACAAATACTTCCCAAGTCATGTTTTTTGTCTTTTATTTCGCTACCGCTCCGATACGTCAGAAAGCCACCCATGCTGTTGCTTTACAAAAAAAAAAAAGTCTCCAAAAATCACAAACGGTTAATGGAAGCTCCATGTCTGTGAGGCCCTGCAGTGTCAGGGGCAAAGTAAAGTGTTGAAATCCCTCCCAGAGGGAAGTTTGCATATCTGAGGTCTGATCTTTGCAGCTAATGGTCCCTAACGTAAACACGCCAAGTCCTTACAAGCAATTATTGCTTTCATAAAAATACCCCCCCTGCTCTCTTCTAGTATTTAATTGCGGTCACACAGATGACTAGCAGGGTCCAGAATGCGCAGCTCGAAAAAGCGAGTGGGCTGTGTGTGTGTGTGTGTGTGTGTGTGTGTGTGTCTGTGTGTGCGTGTGTGTGTGTGTGTGTGTGTTTGCGGTGATAATAGTGTTTTTGAAAAAGACCGTGTCAATGTGTGTGAGGCCTTTCCGGGCTGTGACATTAAAAATTGCGGTGGTGGAGGCTTTTGGGACTGTGACGTTAGCGCGTTATGGCGTGGGCTCTTCAAAGCTGCCAATGGCTGCCCCGGTGTGCTCGGCACACCTTCGCCAGAGACCTTTAGTGCTCTTTCCAAAGACGAACATGCTGCCTAATGCTGCAAAAAAACAGGCAAGCGTCAGGAAGCTTTTTTGCCCGTTGTGCTTTTGGGAAGCCGGAGCGGGCTTTCATCTGGCAGGGAGGAAAAGCCACAGCGCCGCCGCCGCTTGCCGTCTATCCTCAGCGATCAGGGACAGTGACAGATGGGAATCGGATCAGGGAGGCGCGGGTGCCACGCAATCTGGCAGCGACATGAATTGTGTGGATTTCGATAGGTCATGCGAACGCGTTTGTAAAAGCAGACTGGCAGCTGTGGTTTTCCGGGCCGGGCCGGCCCTTAATGGGCCTTTTCTTGTGGTACGCACATGTGGGAGCCAAATTGGGTGCCGGGTGTGGTTTTATCCCTCGTATTGGCACGAAGGGCTGACTTAAGTGATGTTTAGTTCAATCGCGTCGCAGACTGAGGCGAGAGTTTTGCTATTCCTGCTGCAGCGTTTCCGAGATGTGGCGAGAAGGCGACACACATCAGAGAACTTTGTTGGAGTCTCCAACAGTTTGGAGAGAACTTGACATCACCGTCTGCTCTCGCATCTCACAGCGGCTGAACTTTTGCTCGCAAGGGAGAAACTTTCTCTTTGGGAGCCAGATGTTTAGTGTGCGGCAGCTGCAGCTTTACAATAATAAAGCACGAATCATGCTGTGTACCGAATTGTAAATTGTGCGCAAAAGCCTCAATCAAACGTTGATTTATAACGTCTGCCCAAAGTTTGTTGTGAGTACTGTAGATCAATCAAGCTTTTCCCCGCGTCTATTTTTCTTTTCCAAACAGTTGATCGGGATCAGGAACTTCTGTACCAGAAGCACCGAAGGGAATTCAGATTTGATCTTTCCCGTATTCCAGAGGGAGAGGCTGTCACGGCGGCAGAGTTGAGAATTTTTAAGGACCTCGTACAGGAACGCCATGAGAATGAGACATTCCGAATTAACATCTACCAGGTCTTGCAGGAGCTGGCGGACGGGTAAGCAGCAATGTCTATCTATGTACCTAATACCTATCTATCTATCTATCTATCTATCTATCTATCTATCTATCTATCTATCTATCTATCTATCTATCTATCTATCTATCTATCTATCTATCTATCTATCTATCTGTCTGTCTGTCTGTCTGTCTGTCT
>NW_017842052.1:97916-114302 GCF_001891065.2 Hippocampus comes
TCTGTCTGTCTGTCTGTCTGTCTGTCTGTCTGTCTGTCTGTCTGTCTGTCTGTCTGTCTGTCTATCTATCTATCTATCTATCTATCTGTCTGTCTGTCTGTCTGTCTGTCTGTCTGTCTGTCTGTCTGTCTGTCTGTCTGTCTGTCTGTCTAGCTAGCTAGCTGTCTAGCTAGCTGTCTATCTGCGTGTATCGAGCTATCTATCTGTCTGTCTGTCCGTAGCAGTAAATCATTTTGCACAATAGGCAACAAGATAGTATAAAACTGCAGCTCGTCTATGCTTCAGGTCAAGGCATCGATTGTATATTTTAATTAGAAGGTAACATTATTTATGATTGTATAATTCTTTCAACTCTTTTATCATTTTATGTACAGCAGTTGTTATGAATTGAGTTTTAAATCAATAATACATGACATTGTAATCAAGAAAAGCCTGAAAAAAAATAAATCGATTAAGCAAAGATAACATTCGAAGAATATCAGAGTGCCGCATCACTTGTGAGCTATTTTTAGAACAGGCCCGGGGGGTCACTCATGTGGTCCTTGTGGACGGCCTAGTGCCCTCGATTGACAAGCTGCCACTGATAGTACTTGTGAATCTCATCATTATCCCAACATCAAACTGCGATGCTGATGTTTTGATTTTATTACACAATGACTGCAAAGGGCCGCTTTGCCGCATTTTCAAGTCAGCCCACTCGACTTGTTTCTCCCCGCATGTTGGAGGGAAACGGTGGAGGACGGGGAGGGGAGGGGTCTTTCATCGGTGACAGTGAGGCTGACGACACCGACGAGGGCAAGACCATTGTCATTATTCGCAGGCGGCGGGCCTGACATCAAGGCCACTTAGCGCAGACGAGCAGGCGTCAGAACAAAAGACAGACGTCTGCTTGAGGGTCGAAAAACCACTCGGTAAACAAAGCTATTGTCTGTGAAATCAGCCTTTACGAGGACACGTTGACTGTTGGAGTGAGACGAAATCCAGCCATTTTGCTCAAGTAGTGGGTGTGAGTGTTCATTTCAAGGTTGTGAGGAAAGCCATCACATTGGCCCCGGTTGTGATTGGGAGCCGAGGCCGGATGGATGAGGAGGCAGCCGCAAATCCGCAAATCTTGAGGCAACATTGCGCTCCAGGACCTTTGAGCGTGTCTCACTGACAAATTCACTCACTTGGATGCGGCTACACTCAACAAGTGCCTTCTAAAGCACTGTGGTCCCAAATGCTTGGCACATTTATTTTACTGTAGTTATTGTTGTTGCCTGCCCTACCCTCAGCCAAAACTGACCGCACTTTGTCAGGCCTCTAACATAAGACCTTCCCAACTTGGGTGTCCCTGTGAAGGCCAGCTTCTGTTGGTGTAGCTCTGAGGGTCACTGAGGCACTCAAACCTGCTGACCTCGATAAGGTGTCAATCCCTCAAAGGATGTTTTTTTTTTTTTTATAATACCCTTAGGAGGATGTTTTTGAATTTTTTTTCATATTTTTTAATTTGTTATAATACCCTTAGAGGATGTTTTTATTTATTTATTTAAATCTATATATTTTAAATAAAATTAAAGAATTAAACAAAGGCCATTAGCCCAGAAAAAACAAACAAACAATTTAACTGTTACTTAGGTCTACTGGATGAGACCAAAAGGTATGTCAAAAACATGTCCAAAACAAAGACCCAGGCGTATTGGCATCCTGTCATCAACTGAAAAAAAAGAAATAAGCAAGGCATTACGACAGTAAGAAGTGGTGCGGTGGAGAGAGGCATGAGATCATAAAAATATGTGAAGTATAATATATTTGGGGGAATTTAGTTTGGGGGGGGCACATTTTATTTGCTCCTGCCTAGACCCCCCCTGCTGTGGCCGCAAACGAACGTTGGTCTGTGCGTACCCTGCGATTGGCTGGCAACGAGTTGAGGGTGTCCCCCGCTTACTGCCCGAAGACGGCCGGGATGGGCTCCAGCACGCCCGCGACCCTCGTGAGGACAAGCGGCTCGGATAACGGATCGATGCATGAATTTCACCAGGGTCATTATCGTCCATTCATCTTTTCATCAATTTCTTGCAGCAAAGTGGATCTGTTGCTGGTGGACCAGCGAGAGGTGTGGGCCGCAGAGGAAGGCTGGCTCATCTTTGACCTGACCGCCACCAGTAATCTTTGGCTGGCCAACCCTGATCACAACCTTGGCCTGCAACTGGTCCTGGAAGACAACCATGGTCAGTCAACATGAGACATTATTGACCACACACAAAGTTTGCTTACTGCGTCACACGATGTTCATGTGCTCAAGACCACTGGAAGTCATCGGCCCTGTCATTTGCCCGTCAAAACAGACAAGGAATTTGTTTGTCAGTTGGAGACTAGGGCTTATTAAAGCCGAAAAGCAAAAAGCTCCAAAACCCCCATTGCTCCCCCTGTTGCTCACTCCATTCCACTGCAGGCTTTAGGAGGACCCCTCGACTGGCCGGGTTGTTCACTGGCAGCGGAGTCCAAGAGAAGCAAGCCTTTCTGGTCGCCTTCTTTAAATCCAGCGAGGTTCGCTTTCGCCACATCCGCTCGGCCCACGGCCACAGGGGGCGCCACTCCAACCGCTCCAAGCCGCACAAGACTGTCCAAGATGCACTGAAGGCTGTCGAGGCCGCAACAGGTATCCACCTCGCACGTGCTCAATTTCGACAGTAGTTCACACCAATGAAAAAAGAAAAGAAAAAAAGAACACACTTCAGTGTCACGTCAAAGAATGACACGAATGAATTACAACAAAACATCACAATACGATGTTGTCATTTAAAAAGAGAAAAACACCTTTCGTAAAGTCATTTGATCGTATCGTGTCGTCATTTTAAGTTCTTTCACCAGCAATTTTCCAAAGGGTTAAATGACATACAGTGCATACAACGACCCCCGTTTACGTTTCCACCCCTATGACGTTCACATAATTCATTTCCCATATGCCCGTTTTGCTGACAGCGAATACCTTGGTAACGTAAACGTCATTAGAATGACTAGATTTTCCCCACAAAATAGTGAACTGCTGCTGCGACCTTATTTATGACCAAAATGCACAGCACGGGATTCCCCTCCGTTGCTGAGCAACACTCCAGATCGACTCGCTACATCGTTCTACTTCCGGAGGCACACCGCACACGGTCTGAAAGCACGTCTGGTCAACACTGTCTGCGAAGGCTGAAACTGTCTCTCACTTTGGAAAGGGAGTCTCCCAGACAAAGCTCAGCCGAGACTACGAATTGGCAAAGTCGACGATTTCGACAATCGTCAATTTCAGCAATCACAATTTCGACAGAAACGCTGTCGACGTTTGTCTCATAAAATCACGTTTTCTTCATTTTCACGTAATTGTAATTGACATGTTTAAACTGCATTGCATGTTCATGTTTTGACATCTATCAGTGTTCCTACTGTATTATACATCGTAGGTGGCGGCCATTTTATTGGAAACGACCGTTATCACGTACAGATTTGTGATGTCCCTCGAGGTACGCTGGAACGAGCTTGGACTGTGTTAAATAATTATATATTAAATATGCTTTTTACATCGATGATAGTAAGACAATGGCTAAACTAATCATACAATCACACGTAGCGAATTAAAATGCTGGCTTCTAATTAAAATACACAAAAGACAACTCTCGCGTGAAGCATACAGGAGCGATGAAAAGATTTACCAGCGTATGTTCGGTGTAAAATTATTTATGGAGTGATGACAGTGTGAAATATTTCATGGGTGAATTTTTTTATGTATAGTTTTGCTGTTCCTAGCTTAAAGCTAGCATAAATTCCCCTGTATGTTTTTGTAAAAATGTGTGATTGCTCATATCTTAACATTTCCAATGTTAGATCTCGGCATATCGAAAGATGGATGTAAGAAACGCGAGCTGTATGTCAGTTTCAGGGATTTGGGATGGCAGGTAAGGTGTACAATAATTTTACTTCTACTTGTGCTCTGTTTTACGTATGCTTTCTAGTAATGTAACTGGATATTCCTCTTTTATTGCCTTGAGGACTGGATCATTGCACCAGAGGGCTACGCGGCGTACTACTGCGAGGGCGAGTGCGCCTTCCCACTCAATTCCTACATGAACGCCACAAACCACGCCATTGTGCAAACTCTGGTCGGTCTGACGACGGCCGCTTTCGCCGCAAAGGTCAGGCTCTGTGACAAAGCGCGTCAATTGATTGCTGTGTCTTCTCAACGCAGGTGCACTTTATCAACCCGGGAACGGTGCCCAAGCCCTGCTGCGCTCCCACGCAACTCCACGGCATCTCCGTCCTCTACTTTGACGACAGCTCCAACGTCATCCTAAAGAAGTACCGCAACATGGTGGTCAGAGCCTGCGGCTGCCACTGACCGCTGCTCGTCCATTATACAGCATGAGTTCATTTAGGAGGGATGTTTACAAAAAAAAAAAAAAAAAGGGGGAGGAAGCAAGAAATGGTTTACTCTCTATGTCAGGGAGGAGGCTTTTATCTGTGGGACTGTATTTATGACCAGCAGCTGACCATCGGTTACACAAAAAGGGGATTTCAAACTGCTTATTGGCATGCATTTCAGTGCAGCTCTGGAAGCCCCGCGACCAAAGTTTTGCCCAGTGAGACTGAGTAACGTGTCGATGTTCGGCGACCTGTCTGCCGAGGTGAGGAATGGCAGCCGAGACTGTAAATCATCTTTGGACCTGAATGAAAGCTTCAGTTCCTTTGTTGCCTATTTATATCCGCTTATGAAAGAGTGACCATCTTGCGAATGAATTTTCACATGACGTTTTGCACCGTCTCCCATAGCGCAGATGGCAGCGGCTATGCGTCTGCTCTGTCCATTGTCACGTTTCCTTAGAAGTCTAATAAACACGAAAAAGGTACAGCTGGAAGCTATGATCTTGTTGTGTGTGTGTGTGCGTGCGTGTGTGCGTGTGTCTTGATCACTAACTCCCAACACAAGAGTCGTTAGCAAGGAGATGTTAAAACTCGTGTGCTTGGTTTAGGATTACAATATGAGCACTGCTTGGTGAGCCATCGTCGTCACACAAAATCCTCTTCCTTGCTCCTGAACATCTTATTCTGGTCTCATCATTTTCCAGACACGCTGCCCCACGAGGCTCTTTTGACTTGAAATTGGCCGTCGGTGTATCTTTTGTGCGTGACTGACTCTCGAAACTCTCGGGGTGACAGGTGAGCAGTCTCCCTAAATCACCCCGGAAAGGCCGCAGGTGACCCGTGACCCTTTGAGCGCAAGAGAACAAGGCTGGATGGATGGTTGCAAAGCAGCTTGCAAAGGTCTACACAAGGGGGTGGTGTTGTTCTTTTTGGAATTGGAGGATTCAGTCCTGAGCTCACGCTGATGCACTTACAGGCCGGAGGAGTTCAGAAATGAACAGAAACCGTTTTTTTCCGGTTCCGTTGGATTACCCGATGGGAAACCACGGTAACTAATTTTGGGTTCATTATGGGAACCCATTTTTCTGTTTTGACTGATATTCATCATCAAGACTTCTGATACTCAAAAGTATAATTAATATTTAAAGGGTAAATGAAAACTATGCATGAACAATGAACATAATTACATCAGAAGATTTGCACTCCAGGTTTATTCAATAAAATAAATGGATAAAAATATATTGTGTCACTTTTATTGTACTCATATGGCATCATCAAGTATCAAGTACAACTTTATTGTCAAATGTGCTGTACAGCACAGATGAAATTTCTATCCTCTCAAGACAACATACAACAAGAGGATCATAAATACAGCAAAATCGGAGTTGACCTTACTCTTCCTCCGCGTGTTCGTTAATTTCGGACGATGAGGATGTTGGTTATTCAAATACAGGCTAGAGGTCATGACCTTTCTTTAATACAACTAATGACAAAATGACCAATAGGTGTGCCGCTGCAGGTGGAGCCCTACGGTGCCACCTGTTGGTCACAAACAGAACCGTGACAAATATTGTTTGTTTCATGCTGATGCATTTTGGTCACTGTTCCAACAGGACATATTCTGCACCTTTTTTCCCTCCAGGTCCATAAATATTTGATTTCATTCCTTTCAAATGCTCGATACAATTGTTGCACTCGGTCCTCGCCAGCTTCAGTGGCAGCAGGTGTTTTTGTTTTTTAAATGTTTTCTTTCAGACAGATGCGGAAACAAGTCCCTAAACTGGTTTATGAGGAGGCCTACTACGATTTGAACGCAATCTGTTTTGTATGGATATTAGTCTCACAAAAAATTACGTGCATTTTTTTGGAGGGGGGGGGCACATGCAAAGTGTATTCGTGTTACTCAGTTGATCTTGAGAGCATGGTTAAAGAGCTGGAGAAAGGAGGGGAAAAAAACAACAGAGAGAGAAAGGAGAAGCGGGTCCGGTGCTGCAAGACGAGAATAACTCTGAGTCTCTTCACGGTATTTTCCACTTGATGACATAAAATCCCTCTTATCAATCCCTTCCTGCTGCTCAGCCCCTCCCTGCCTCCTCGCTGTCATTGGTCAGCTGATGGGACTTCACAAAGCCCCAAACTTGTTTCCCACCCACCCCGTCCGACGGGCTCGCAATCCACTGAGGAGAAAAAGGGAAAAGATTTCACCGTGGCAGTCGGCATCGATTGCTCTGGGACGCAGAGGCAGTGGGAGATGATCGGCACCCTCTCTGCTGAACGCCGGCAGGGCTAAGACAGCGTCAGCATCATCGATATCATGAGCTCCTCATCGGGCAGCCTTCGCAGCCAACGCCTGCCTCGTAAGTCATTCTTTCAACTTCTCAGCCTCGGAAGGACGCAATTCTTCCGTGGAAGGGCTTGGGATGAGCTGGGTGGCGGTTCTTTTAGCAGGGAGGCGGTGTTTTTCAATGTCAGGGTGTGAAGGAGTCCTTGCCTCAAAATACAGAGTGAGTGACAACTTCTGCACGTGGGGGCGATGTTTGTGTTCATGACAAAAAAAAGTGATACAAAAAAAAACATTTCTGCAATCCATTCATCAGAATAACATGACTTAGCTTTTTGTCAACCCATCCTGTGCACATTTAGCCCCTCGTGGTAAATTTCTACTTTTGCGGTCATGACGGCGAACTCGATGTCCTTGCGACAACATCGGATTTGATCACGCGTGTGAAGCGGTTCAGGGAGAGGGACGTGATTGTGCGAGGCGGCGTGACAGCTCATCCCGTGCGTTGAAGAGCCACAGCTGCGTTGACGCCGCTTGAAGTGACGCCACTGAAGAGTGTGGACCGGCAGCTCAGACCAGACAGGAATGGTGAATCATCAGCCTGAGTAATGTTCGCTAATTCCATGTGAATAGGTCACCCCACCCCCATCCGTGACCTCCTATTTCTAATGGGATTACGGGATGCCATCAGAGTGCCTTGGTTTTGTTCCTCAAACACGCCCCCTCGGTGAGGACTGACACAGGCCTGAGAGTGAACTTGTGCGATTAGACAAGGCTAAAAAGGATCAGGCCGCGACTCCACCGAGCAGTCGACCATCTGCCACACTGTTCCAAGTCTCCGTACTTGACCTGGCTGCGTCCTCGTTATTGTGGGAACATGTGAAGGAGCTGCACTTGGGCGTGTTGTCGAAGGAAGTTTTGCCAGCTGCTGTAAAATATTTCGGAGTATGCTGTCAGGAGGAGGGGGCGGAGGGGAGTGTGGGGGGGAGGGGGGGAGATTTTAACAGTAGAAGAGCACATTGTTTCTTCAGACTTGTGTCCGTAAGTATTTGAACAATTATACTGTGTCACGTTAGGAGCGGAATTGGGACCCAGAAGCAGACATGAATCGGAAGTCGAAAGTAAAGGCCTTTTTCGACAAAAATACAAAGTAACTACAGAGGGAAGGGCTAGAGGCAGAAGACGCAGAAGAAAGTTGACACTCTGACCGGTAAATGGCTCGACGTGCTGACACTGTTGTCACCACAGTGACTGGTTGTTCCTTGATGAATCAATTGTAGTTGCGGTTGCTATGCAGTCGCTGCGGGCCTTCATGATGTCACCATTATTACGTCATACGGGCCTGATGTCTTGCACTATATAAGCTTGGATTACTCAGTGGCATGCCTGTCAGTATGTCGACCTTGAGTTTCAGCTTTCTTCTGTTTTCTGCATTCAGCCCTGCTCATTGTAGTTACTGTGTATTTTCGTCAATTTTCACCTTTCAACTTCCGAGTCATGTCTGCATCTGGGTCCAAATGCCTCTCCTCACGTGACATACCCAGTCGTATGATTTTGCCTTGAGACGCCACCAAAGTGGATCTGAAAGGCACATTTTCAATGGGAACTTAAAAAAGTCTCTCCACTTTAATTGCTCACCATGACTCATGACGGCCTCGTGAGTGCATTGGCCCCGAAAGGAAACAGCCATCTGTTAAAAAAAAAAAAAAGAATGAAAGGAGAAAAAAAAAGAGTCACTGCTTCTGTTATTGTTGACTGGCCTGACTTGGTGATGACGTTTTCTGTCTCACTGCACGGCACTAAAAACAGCTTGAAAGGAATAAAGTCCAATTCCACGCTTGCTGTCAAGCCTTTACACTTATCTCATAAAGTTGCTGAAGGTATTCCCCCCCTCCCCCCCAACACTAAAATATCTGTGACGATTAGGACAGTATTTGGGGTTTCCCAAGCTTCAGCCAAACTGTCTGTTTACAGAAACGGGCCCTTGAGATCGCACAAGTCCTTAGTGAACCAGTCAGTCTGGATAAGTGGATTTGGAACTGCAGCTAAAACAGCGGATGTGGCTCTCCGGGGCTTGCGGAGGGCAGCGGGGCAAGACGATGACCTACAAACGGTCCTAAATTAGGTTGGCCATTTGGTGCAGGGAAAAATCTTGACGGCTAACACTGTCTGGATGTAGTTGCTGGGCTGTGGAAAAGCGGGCTGAAAGGTATCTGGTGCGTGACGTGACCCTTGACGGAACCCCTGCAGTCATTGTGAATAAAATACCGCAAGTCACTCATGTTGGACAATCTGTTTTTGTTCACGCCCTTGAAAAAGGGGGACGCACGTGCTGGCGCGACCTCACTTGGTTACACCGAACCAGAGATGGGCAATGAAGAAAGTATTTCATTTTACGTGGGCATGATGCTTTTAATCATTTGCAGACAATTTGTTCACAAACTCTTGTGTCTCCCACAAGAGTTTGCCTTCACGAAGTAGGAACAAAAAAAAAAAAGAGAACGGTTTTGATTCTCCACTCTGAGAAAGTCAAAAGAAAGTCAAAGAGGTTCGATTGATTCATGCTGCACTCCACCTTGAGTGGTTTCCTCCAACTTGGTTCGTGCCGGGACAATCCAGGTCACTTCTCTTCACTTTTATGCAACTCCGAATCAGCTCCCCCTTGAATTGGTTGTCCGGCTTTTTGTGCAAAGGCAGAATGTCGCGCTGACATGTCTTTCTGCCTGTTCCTGTCACTCCGCATTTGCAGCTGGTCCCGAGTCCTCGTCAATGACCTTCTCTTTCTCTACTCCCAAAGCGCATGCTGAGGGAAGAGAAAGGCCACAGAGGAAACATCGCAAAAAGGATCAGCCATACATGAAGGAGAGAATGACAACAGAAAGATGCATGCAAAGAGAAGAAATTAGACGGCAAGGAAAAAAAGCGAAAAGGGGAGCTAATCAATAAGGCTATCAAACAAAATGCAAAAAGAAAGACTAATAAGATGGATAGCGATGGATGTTTAGTGAACAGTATAGTATGTTAATCTGTCAATTACTAAATGTATGTGGATTATATTGTCTTTGATACATCATCTATTTTATTGCAATGTTCAGAAAATATTTATCTCACATTCGATCAAAACGACTGAACTATCCAGAGCCCTAAACCTGACATATGGGGAAAAAAAAATACTTTGTGCACACTCTGTAACTATTATGTACGCATGAGGAACTACTTTGTGGGCACAAACTACGACTTGGTGCGCATGGACAACTACACGGTGTGCATAAAATAGTTACCAAGTGCGCACGAAGTCGTTGGAAGTTCGCCGAGACTGGCATTCCTTCGGCAGTTCACTTTTCACGTCAACGTCTCCCCCTTCTGGTCGTCGACGGTTTGCACTTGTGCTGCTGTGGGCTTCGGTGGACATTTGGAAGAATGACATTCTATGATCGGACGGAGTCCACTTCTTTCATGCCGTAGACATGCCGGTTGTGGTGTATTAACCACATTAGTTGTTTGTATGTTGTTTGGATGCACAGACTTCCCGCACCTTGTATTGCCATCGACTGCGCATGCGTGGAATGTTACGAAATGTTTAAAGCTCCTTCCCCACGTTGCTGATGGTGGAACTCACGGTCAAATATATATACTGTAATAGAAAACGCGTGTGTCTACCTCGTCATTCAAGACAGGGCCTCGCCTAATTGTACAGAGTAAAAAAAATAAATAAACTCATCATGAATATGCAAAACTCTTCTAAATTTCAAACCCAATAACGTCCCTGATATCATCGTCATGATTGCTGTGCAGCAGAGGCACATTTCCCGATCTAAATACACGGGCGAGCACTTCGGTACCGATTTGAGTTGCTGGCCACCGGAGTGATGAAATCCACGCTTGTGATGGATTGCAGTCCATCCTAAAATGATATTGCATCGGTTAACCGGAATCCCCTGCCGTCTACCTTCATGTCTGCATTTCCAGCGGAGGCCGAACGAGGTCAGAGGATTCCAGATACGGACGCGGGCCACCATCTGAAAGGAAGAGAGAGGCAGCGCTTCTTCGAGGAAGTCTTCCAACACGATGTGGACGTCTACCTGTCCTCGGCGCACCTTTCTCTTCGAGATTACACGAGACGTGAGCTGGAATGGCAAAAAAAAAAAAAGGTTCTATGCACTGACATGTCCACTCCTAACTTCCGCTCTCTTGGTAGCACCTATCGGTAGCATCTCATCGATGGAAGTCAATGTGGACATGCTGGAACAGATGGAGCTGATTGACATCCCTGACCAGGAGGCTTTGGAAGTCTTCTTGAGCGCCGGAGGAGAAGACAATGCCCTGAACTCCACGGCATCAGGTAATGGACTTGGATTTGCTGAATGTGACGATGCAAATGCACCGCTCACCTTTAGTTCTTCAAACTTAAAGCCAACGGAAACAACAACGCAGAGGGAGTCATCGCGAATGGACTCCTTCGACATGTCCTTGAGGGTCTTGACTCCAAATCCCGCGTTTCGTCCACTTCTTCAAATTCTTCTTCTGACAGCCAGATGAACAACGCCAATCCAGGTGACCCTTGTGGAGTCATTTCCCAAGATTGCGTCTCATGTACCAACAGCGTCAACAGAATAGCGGCGCCGCCACCACCAGAGACCGCGGAGGAAAGTCTGACTTGAGCGTCTATGTAGGCAGTAGGCTCCCCTCATCAGATCGCCACCCGCAGCCATGAAAACTGTCACTCGACCCCGCAGACGTCACTGTCCCAATCTTTGGACTGCTGTAGGCGAGTTTTATGGGTGTATTTTGGAGGTCGGAACGATGGACTGTGAACACCGACTGGTTTGACCCGTTGCTTCAGATCATGAAACGCGGTCATAAAATGTCACCCCTATTGAACTCGTTTTATGTATGATGACAATTTTGTTTTCTACGGCATTAATGCAGCAGGGAACCGCAAATGAACAATACACGGCTAGCTCTGTTAAAGTAACATTTCTCCCCCAATTAAAATTTTCAGATTTTGCTAATCGTGTTCTTTGTTGTCAGCAAAGAACACCACCCCCCCTATTTTTCTGCTTGGGGCAGAGGCTTCTCTTGCTCCAGTCGCTGACAGGTGATGAGCTGCACTGCCACATCGATGGCGGCGACCGTGATCAAGTCTGAGATGGAGAGCATCGTTCCTTATGCGGCAAAATCTGGTTGAGCGTCTAGCGTGGATTTGCAACGCAGCTTCATCATAAATCCCATCCAGTGGCAATTGTGTGCAAATTGGAAGAGAATGTGTCTTGTGCAGAGTGATTTCAAAACAAATGCGCAGCTTAATCCCATTTAATTGCAACTGCTACACTTGTTTCACAAACATTATCGGTTGGAGAAAACAAAGTCCAGTCGACTATCCATTCCACTTGAGAATAACCTTTCAGACCAGTTTGGATGGCTGCGGACAGTCAAGCGCAGGAAAAAAAAAACCCAAAACATTCAGACAAAATTAAATTGCATGCCCGATACTCTGTTGCAGGACATGTCTGGCATTGCTTGCTCAACTACAAATGAACACATTCCTTTGGTATGCGGCTGCTGGAATAAAAAATAAACTTCTCTCCCGTTTTACATTCTAGAAAATGTACAGTATTCCCGTAAATACAGAGTAAAGAAAAAAAAACGTACTTTGAATGCTTCAAATTGAAAAAGGAGGAGGCACTTCTTAAATGAGTAGAAAACTACAACCTCTATTTACAGAACATAAATGTCAAAACTTTCACACTCTGCCGCCATCAATTTTGGGGAGGGGTCGCTGTTCAGCTTTTTTCAGCCCTTTGCGGCCCCGCCCCCGGAATCCTCTGCCTCTCAGGAATCGCCCCTGTACGCCGAAAGTCTCCAGGTTCAACTTTTTCTCCTCTGCCCACGTGGTCCTCCTGAAGACGCTCACAAACGATGACCACATCAATTTGATACGCGGTGCGAGAGGAGGGGGTTGGGGGAGACCCCATCCTCACCTGGGCTTCATGTCTGCAGAGATGTTGTCAAAGAAGCCCTTACTCTTGTCGTAGTACTTCTCACCGGGCGTGTCCTCCTCCTGTGTACGCGCGCTCTCAGGGGCCTCCAATGAGGAGGCCTGAACTGTGGCGAGGAGATCGAAACGGATCAACATTTGCTTCGTATGAATATTATTGAACTTCTACAGTGAATCTCTTCGTGGGGGAATCGGGGCAGAGTCCTGCCACGCTACGCGAAAAATCATTGTCAAGCTCAAAATAGGTTTAGACTAAACGGTAACTGCCAATGGAGGCCACAATAGTGCTGGGGGGGAAAAAAAAGGGAATTAAGCCCAACTCCCTTAACCACCAAGATGCCACCATCGCAATATTTCTTTGGGCTGTTGGGCGTGTCCTCCTCCTGTGTACATGCGGTCTCAGGGGCCTCCAAGGAGGAGGCCTGAACTGTGGCGAGGAGATCGAAACGGATCAACATTTGCTTCGTATGAATATTATTGAACTTCTACAGTGAATCTCTTCGTGGGGGAATCGGGGCAGAGTCCTGCCACGCTACGCGAAAAATCATTGTCAAGCTCAAAATAGGTTTAGACTAAACGGTAACTGCCAATGGAGGTCACAATGGTGCTGGGGAAAAAAAAAAAAAGGAATTTTTTCTCTCACCACATTCAACTACAAGTTCTCCCATGAGATTAATAAAACATCCACCCGTCGTCTCTCTCATGATGGACATCAAATAAGTGTTGAAAGGGCTTCGATTACCTTGCCGCAAAGCCATTTGAGCACTTGGGCGATAAGGACCATGCACCACTACGCTCATTTTCCGCGTTAGACGCAAGCGCAACTGTGCACAAGTTGACAACTGCTGGTAATAATCAATACTCCTGGTGACAGAATACGGTGAGGATTTGCATTCTGAATCATATTGCGTTTGTGGAATATGATTTAAGCAGCAAAATCCATCCTTTTTTAGCGATCTCAGAGGGTGGCCGTTTTGTCACTCACTTTCTGCCTGCTGAAAGTGACATCACAGTTAATCGGGCCACCATCGCAATATTTCTTTGGGCTGTGAGCAAAAGCGGAATAGGTCAGTTTGCAAGCCAAATAACAGGATAGGTCCCTTCCACACAAAAAATAAATAAAATGAAACACAAATGGCAAAGTTGCATACGCTTGAGCGCAAACATGCGGCAGCTCACCGTAGATGTGAAATGAACCCACCTACAACCTCCTTTGTGAGATCATCTTTAAACTGAGCGTTTGCCGATTCAAAATCAAAGTCTGACTCAAACTTCAGAGTGTTGGATTTTGAATTCTTCACAAGTAATTGGCCCCTGCTCCAGTTCCTGGACCTGCGGCTTCCTGCACAGGAACACAGACAAAAAACAAACAAACCCCAAAACAAAAACATTTGCTGTTGTTTGGAACTATGATTTGGCTAAATCTTGCAAATAGCCGAAATAGTTCGATGTTAGGTTACCTTGTTTTCGCCTTTGTTTTTTATTCTCAGTGCTTCGACCTTGCGTTTTGCTTTCACTTGGCTGGGATGCGGTTTGATCTGGAAGAAAAGCATTCGATTTACCTCAACGTAACAAGAGATTGAGATTCAGATGAGTGAGCTATCCAGTTACAAAAAAACTCTGGACCTGCGGCTTCCTGCACAGGAACACAGACAGGCGCGTGCAAGCGCACACAAAAAAACAAACAAACCCCAAAACAAAAGCATTTGCTGTTGTTTGGAACGATGATTTGGCTAAATCTTGCAAATAGCCGAGATAGTTCGATGTTAGGTTACCTTGTTTTCGCCTTTGTTTTTTATTCTCAGTGCTTCGGCCTTGTGTTTTGCTTTCACTTGGCTGGGATGCGGTTTGATCTAGAAGAAAAGCATTCGATTTAACTCAGCGTAACAAGAAATGGAGATTCAGAGGAGTGAGTGATCTAATTACAAAAAAAACCCCCAAAAATAATCTGAAATAATCTTACTGTTGGGGACATTCTCTTTCTGAACCTGGGAGACGGCGTGCTGGGCTGGACGAACAGTCTGTCTGAGCTGCTGCGGCTGAGTTGAGGATTTCCCCTTTTTCTGAGCACTGCTGGCCAAAGGAACCGTCTGAACGGCTTGCTCGACCATCGGAGCTCTTCTGGCGGGGATACCGTGGAACCCTGGAACCGCACGATAAAACTGTGACACAGACAGACGGCAGAAAGACGCGCAAGTGGATGACTACCGTACCTAGACCCTGCACTGCGCCGTACTGCTGGTTGAGGAGAGAGCCGGGAGCCAGCTGATTGTAGGTGGGCATCACGTCTTGGTAAGGGCTCCAGCGTGGCCGATATCCACCAGGGGAGCTCCCGAGAGATGACTTCCAACGGCAAAAGAGGAGACATATGGAAAGCTGAACATTTAGTCGATATCCACTATAAGCAGGCCCTGGCATGACCATGACTATAGCGAGTTATTTAATTAAAAAAAGAAACGGTCATTTAAAGAAGTCATGACAGAGTATTGGACAGCGTCATCTGGCGACCAAGCCTCACTTTGCATGGGACCATGTTCTTTTCCATGGTCCCGCCGTTGCGGTATGAATCTCTTGAGTCTAGTCGAAGCTATCCCCGATTCATGCCCCTCCACCCAGTCAAGCGTGCGCCTGTTGCCGTTAAAAAAAAAAAAAAACTTTTCGAGGATACTAGCGCACTACATTTTTTTTCTCTCACCACATTCAACTACAAGTTCTCCCATGAGATTAATAAAACATCCACCCGTCGTCTCTCTCATGATGGACATCAAATAAGTGTTGAAAGGGCTTCGATTACCTTGCCGCAAAGCCATTTGAGCACTTGGGCGATAAGGACCATGCACCACTACGCTCATTTTCCGCGTTAGACGCAAGCGCAACTGTGCACAAGTTGACAACTGCTGGTAATAATCAATACTCCTGGTGACAGAATACGGTGAGGATTTGCATTCTGAATCATATTGCGTTTGTGGAATATGATTTAAGCAGCAAAATCCATCCTTTTTTAGCGATCTCAGAGGGTGGCCGTTTTGTCACTCACTTTCTGCCTGCTGAAAGTGACATCACAGTTAATCGGGCCTCAAGTAACTGAGCAGCTGGTCTTCACTGGTCAGAGCAGTGCAAAATTAGTCTGATTTTACCTCACTTCAGTTTAAATTTAGTTATAGTTAATTGAAGGTAATAGTGGAAAAAAAAACAAAGAAAGAATCGCGCGTCTACAACTGCACTGAATTCTCCTACTCGCGGGGATCACAAAAACAAACACGTAGCTGAAAATATATAGAGGATATCAAATATTGCCCTTCGGCATTTCTTTTTAACATCTCAAACGCGCCCCATAACGATTACCCAAAGCAAGTCAAAAGAGAAACGCGAGAACACACCTGTACAATAGCAGGATCTCGAGGCAGCCCATGATGCGGTTTTGTTGGCTCGGAGACGGTGATCTCCTTTATGTCACTCCCTCGAAATATTATGTATTCATAGACTTCATCTTTTGGTGGAAGTGGGCTGCCAGCGTGCCGGTCCTCAGTCCCGTATGACTTGACTGTGACAAATGCACGCTGTCACGCGGTTGCTTCTCGAAGATCCCGGCGGCCGCGCGATACGAATTAGGCAACAACGAGGAGCTCACCTTTGGCCAAAGCAACAGTGGACCTTTCAGTGTCCACGTAGGAGAAAACCCCTTCATAACTAAACTGCGCCTTCGATATCAGGCTTATCT
>NW_017842052.1:115885-119621 GCF_001891065.2 Hippocampus comes
CTGCGCCGTACTGCTGGTTGAGGAGAGAGCCGGGAGCCAGCTGATTGTAGGTGGGCATCACGTCTTGGTAAGGGCTCCAGCGTGGCCGATATCCACCAGGGGAGCTCCCGAGAGATGACTTCCAACGGCAAAAGAGGAGACATATGGAAAGCTGAACATTTAGTCGATATCCACTATAAGCAGGCCCTGGCATGACCATGACTATAGCGAGTTATTTAATTAAAAAAAGAAACGGTCATTTAAAGAAGTCATGACAGAGTATTGGACAGCGTCATCTGGCGACCAAGCCTCACTTTGCATGGGACCACGTTCTTTTCCATGGTCCCGCCGTTGCGGTATGAATCTCTTGAGTCTAGTCGAAGCTATCCCCGATTCATGCCCCTCCACCCAGTCAAGCGTGCGCCTGTTGCCGTTTAAAAAAAAAAAACTTTTCGAGGATACTAGCGCACTACATTTTTTTTCTCTCACCACATTCAACTACAAGTTCTCCCATGAGATTAATAAAACATCCACCCGTCGTCTCTCTCATGATGGACATCAAATAAGTGTTGAAAGGGCTTCGATTACCTTGCCGCAAAGCCATTTGAGCACTTGGGCGATAAGGACCATGCACCACTACGCTCATTTTCCGCGTTAGACGCAAGCGCAACTGTGCACAAGTTGACAACTGCTGGTAATAATCAATACTCCTGGTGACAGAATACGGTGAGGATTTGCATTCTGAATCATATTGCGTTTGTGGAATATGATTTAAGCAGCAAAATCCATCCTTTTTTAGCGATCTCAGAGGGTGGCCGTTTTGTCACTCACTTTCTGCCTGCTGAAAGTGACATCACAGTTAATCGGGCCTCAAGTAACTGAGCAGCTGGTCTTCACTGGTCAGAGCAGTGCAAAATTAGTCTGATTTTACCTCACTTCAGTTTAAATTTAGTTATAGTTAATTGAAGGTAATAGTGGAAAAAAAACACAAAGAAAGAATCGCGCGTCTACAACTGCACTGAATTCTCCTACTCGCGGGGATCACAAAAACAAACACGTAGCTTAAAATATATAGAGGATATCAAATATTGCCCTTCGGCATTTCTTTTTAACATCTCAAACGCGCTCCATAACGATTACCCAAAGCAAGTCAAAAGAGAAACGCGAGAACACACCTGTACAATAGCAGGATCTCGAGGCAGCCCATGATGCGGTTTTGTTGGCTCGGAGACGGTGATCTCCTTTATGTCACTCCCTCGAAATATTATGTATTCATAGACTTCATCTTTTGGTGGAAGTGGGCTGCCAGCGTGCCGGTCCTCAGTCCCGTATGACTTGACTGTGACAAATGCACGCTGTCACGCGGTTGCTTCTCGAAGATCCCGGCGGCCGCGCGATACGAATTAGGCAACAACGAGGAGCTCACCTTTGGCCAAAGCAACAGTGGACCTTTCAGTGTCCACGTAGGATAAAACCCCTTCATAACGAATCTGCGCCTTCGATATCAGGCTTATCTTGCTGCCGATGTAAGGAGTTCCGCCTCGGCCACTCATGCTTGCAGCAGATGAACTTCCAACGAGAGAAAGAGGACCGGGTTCAGCCGAGCGTTGGGACATTAACTCATCAGCGACGAACAAAACTGGCAGCACCTGCGTCATTTATAAGATCGGCAGTGACGCAATTCGGTTGGCGCGCAACCTGCGTTCCAGCAGGGTTGCTTTGATTCTTCAGTCGGCACTCTCCGATATTCAGAAAAGCTGGCGGTGGTGTGCTTTAGGAATTTGAATTTGAAAATAAAATAAAATAAAAAAGAAAGAAAAAAATACTATACACCCCATGGCCCACGGGTCGTACTTTGCTAAACAAGCAGTAAGTCTTTCAGTTCATCCATGATGAGATCAATAAGTCAGGGAAAAAAATAGAGCACCAAACTAAAACCTCTGGTTCTCCTTTGAGAACCTAAATTGTTACTGCACTCCTGTATAGATCTGTTCTGCTATCAAAAAATAGGTATGCACATATTTCAAAATATTTTCAGGTTTCTAATTTGTTAGTATTTATTTCTCAAGGTCTTCTTGCTATGTGGTGAAGTGGAACCATAGCACCCTCTACTGGTCAGCCGCCACTGGAAAGCATATTATCCTGCTTGCTATCAGTGGTCATTTGTGACTGTATTTGATTAAAAAAAAACATTTCTTAGCTATCTGTACTTTACTTGAGTATTTATTTTTCAGATGAATTGTTACTGATTACGCTGTTGTTTTTTTCTTGTGTGATTATTTTGAATGCAGTAAGTGACAAACCAATTTTTAACAAAAGGGACTTGGTTGGTGTGAACATCTTTAAATGTAGAGGGCAGGATTAGCAATTTTTTTGTGGGACTTCTTATCTCTTTTGAACATGATTCATAGTGCATTCATTTATTTTTTGGGAATGTACTTTCTTTTATTGATAATAGAATCAAATCTTCCTTTATGTGAATATTTTTTCTTTATCAACATATTTTTCACAATAATTTTGTTAATCTTTCCAACCTCTGCGGATGATGACTTGATGAAAAAATAAAAAGACCCAGAGAGAGGTGAGGTGAAGGTGATTCAGTGATGACAAGGTGCCAAAAACAAGGTCCGCAGCAGAAGTGTCAAACCCAAGTCCATCAAGTAAAAAGTCTGCTATAGTTTGGCTTGAGCCACAGGTGCTTCTACTCAGCAAGTTCGTTTACCTGCTCGTTGCGTGGAAACACATTTGGCTGTAACCGAACTGTGGCATGGATTTTACTTTGTGGGCCTGGATTTGACCCTCTGTCGTCAGCAGTGACGTGGGAATCAAGGACCATTTACGAAATGAGGCAACAGATAAAATAAGCAAGGTATTTCCTGTCATTTTTTGAACATCTAATTAAAAGAACACATTGTATGTAATTGACACTGAAAACGCCCTTTTACATTTGCACTAAACTACATTTTAAGTAACTTAAATATGTTTTTCATTTAATTGAATCAGTACTTATACTTTAAATCCAACGCAAGCGCTGTACTCGGACTTCTACTTAATCAGAGTGCGAATACTTTTTGCAGGAATTTTGAAAATTGTCATCATCGGTTCATTTTTGTGGGCAGGCAACAATACTGTAGAAACATTTTTTGAGGTTGTGAGTCAATGTTTGTGCCTGACTATTGTCAACTGACTCTGAATTGACTGACGTACAACAGGTTGGGGATCCGGTAATGCTCTTTATTTACGTTTTAGTACGTTCTTTTCGCGAGAGAAACTCCCATTTAAAAAAACGTGGACATTTTCCAAAATGACGACGGTACAGTTAAATTGGTTTGTAGTGCCTCGGCAATAATGGAGGTTAACACTCTCGGTCCCGCTCCAGGGTGACGGCGACAGCAGCGAGTTTCCTCTTGGGCGGGTGCGACGCCCACTCCGCCTCTTCACCACAGCAACTTCACTTTCTGCACACAGCAGTCGAGCCATCTTGCACCGCGTCTGCTCCGCGCTTCAACCTCGAAAAAGGACCGTTCCTTTTTTTTTTTGTAAAACATAGTGACAACTCACTAAAAGTCACACTTGGCAACTTTCAATCGGGGCGGCTAGCGCAAGCGTACAAACGAGCCGTTTGGGCCGCGCAATTTGAGGAAAACACTTGGAGACGGCGGCCGTGTTTGCTGCTACGAACGAATCCCCTGGAATGACAGTTGAAGCCATTAGGACCGCCTTTTACGCCGCCGAGCAGCCAATCACAGGTCAGCCG
>NW_017842052.1:120434-121659 GCF_001891065.2 Hippocampus comes
ATAGTTCGATGTTAGGTTACCTTGTTTTCGCCTTTGTTTTTTATTCTCAGTGCTTCGGCCTTGTGTTTTGCTTTCACTTGGCTGGGATGCGGTTTGATCTAGAAGAAAAGCATTCGATTTAACTCAGCGTAACAAGAAATGGAGATTCAGAGGAGTGAGTGATCTAATTACAAAAAAAACCCCCAAAAATAATCTGAAATAATCTTACTGTTGGGGACATTCTCTTCCTGGACCTGCGGCTTCCTGCACAGGAACACAGACAAAAAACAAACAAACCCCAAAACAAAAACATTTGCTGTTGTTTGGAACTATGATTTGGCTAAATCTTGCAAATAGCCGAAATAGTTCGATGTTAGGTTACCTTGTTTTCGCCTTTGTTTTTTATTCTCAGTGCTTCGACCTTGCGTTTTGCTTTCACTTGGCTGGGATGCGGTTTGATCTGGAAGAAAAGCATTCGATTTACCTCAACGTAACAAGAGATTGAGATTCAGATGAGTGAGCTATCCAGTTACAAAAAAACCCCCAAAAAAGAATCTGAAATAATCTTACTGTTGGGGACATTCTCTTTCTGAACCTGGGAGACGGCGTGCTGGGCTGGACGAACAGTCTGTCTGAGCTGCTGCGGCTGAGTTGAGGATTTCCCCTTTTTCTGAGCACTGCTGGCCAAAGGAACCGTCTGAACGGCTTGCTCGACCATCGGAGCTCTTCTGGCGGGGATACCGTGGAACCCTGGAACCGCACGATAAAACTGTGACACAGACAGACGGCAGAAAGACGCGCAAGTGGATGACTACCGTACCTAGACCCTGCACTGCGCCGTACTGCTGGTTGAGGAGAGAGCCGGGAGCCAGCTGATTGTAGGTGGGCATCACGTCTTGGTAAGGGCTCCAGCGTGGCCGATATCCACCAGGGGAGCTCCCGAGAGATGACTTCCAACGGCAAAAGAGGAGACATATGGAAAGCTGAACATTTAGTCGATATCCACTATAAGCAGGCCCTGGCATGACCATGACTATAGCGAGTTATTTAATTAAAAAAAGAAACGGTCATTTAAAGAAGTCATGACAGAGTATTGGACAGCGTCATCTGGCGACCAAGCCTCACTTTGCATGGGACCACGTTCTTTTCCATGGTCCCGCCGTTGCGGTATGAATCTCTTGAGTCTAGTCGAAGCTATCCCCGATTCATGCCCCTCCACCCAGTCAAGCGTGCGCCTGTTGCCGTT
>NW_017842052.1:123595-136127 GCF_001891065.2 Hippocampus comes
GGTCCGCAGCAGAAGTGTCAAACCCAAGTCCATCAAGTAAAAAGTCTGCTATAGTTTGGCTTGAGCCACAGGTGCTTCTACTCAGCAAGTTCGTTTACCTGCTCGTTGCGTGGAAACACATTTGGCTGTAACCGAACTGTGGCATGGATTTTACTTTGTGGGCCTGGATTTGACCCTCTGTCGTCAGCAGTGACGTGGGAATCAAGGACCATTTACGAAATGAGGCAACAGATAAAATAAGCAAGGTATTTCCTGTCATTTTTTGAACATCTAATTAAAAGAACACATTGTATGTAATTGACACTGAAAACGCCCTTTTACATTTGCACTAAACTACATTTTAAGTAACTTAAATATGTTTTTCATTTAATTGAATCAGTACTTATACTTTAAATCCAACGCAAGCGCTGTACTCGGACTTCTACTTAATCAGAGTGCGAATACTTTTTGCAGGAATTTTGAAAATTGTCATCATCGGTTCATTTTTGTGGGCAGGCAACAATACTGTAGAAACATTTTTTGAGGTTGTGAGTCAATGTTTGTGCCTGACTATTGTCAACTGACTCTGAATTGACTGACGTACAACAGGTTGGGGATCCGGTAATGCTCTTTATTTACGTTTTAGTACGTTCTTTTCGCGAGAGAAACTCCCATTTAAAAAAACGTGGACATTTTCCAAAATGACGACGGTACAGTTAAATTGGTTTGTAGTGCCTCGGCAATAATGGAGGTTAACACTCTCGGTCCCGCTCCAGGGTGACGGCGACAGCAGCGAGTTTCCTCTTGGGCGGGTGCGACGCCCACTCCGCCTCTTCACCACAGCAACTTCACTTTCTGCACACAGCAGTCGAGCCATCTTGCACCGCGTCTGCTCCGCGCTTCAACCTCGAAAAAGGACCGTTCCTTTTTTTTTTTGTAAAACATAGTGACAACTCACTAAAAGTCACACTTGGCAACTTTCAATCGGGGCGGCTAGCGCAAGCGTACAAACGAGCCGTTTGGGCCGCGCAATTTGAGGAAAACACTTGGAGACGGCGGCCGTGTTTGCTGCTACGAACGAATCCCCTGGAATGACAGTTGAAGCCATTAGGACCGCCTTTTACGCCGCCGAGCAGCCAATCACAGGTCAGCTGAGCGCCTTTGACGAGAGGCCGAAGTTGAAAGTCACACTTGGCAACTTTCAATCGGGGCGGCTAGCGCAAGCGTACAAACGAGCCGTTTGGGCCGCGCAATTTGAGGAAAACACTTGGAGACGGCGGCCGTGTTTGCTGCTACGAACGAATCCCCTGGAATGACAGTTGAAGCCATTAGGACCGCCTTTTACGCCGCCGAGCAGCCAATCACAGGTCAGCTGAGCGCCTTTGACGAGAGGCCGAAGTTGTTGAGCGCATGCGCTAGTCACTCGGTAAGTACAGTTACCGCTTCACTTCTCGCTAGCTCGCCGGAGAGTAAAGATGGCGCCTGTGGCTGGCCTCCCGGACGAGCTTAAATCACACACAGAGGTGAATAAAGCCGTAGTCTGTCACGACGAACGCTCCGGAAACTCACCATTATTGCGCTTGTCTCATAACAACCACTGTGGAAGGCGCGAAACACTTGACCATTAAATGTTGCTCCGTAGGGCGCTAACGTCCACTTGGGACTTGGCTCAAGACGATAGCTCGGCAGGTATGCTGTAACGCCAACTAATGTGTCGCTCTCCGTGTGTAGGCAGGAACACGCTGGCAAGGGAGATGAGTAGATGCGCCAAAGCCTAGCCCCGTCACTTTCGTCATCGTTTCGACTCCTAACAAGTTGGAAGTGCATGGGGCGTCAACATAACGACGTCCCCATGGTCGGTCGGCGGACTTTGCCACGGCACACGAGGCTGGCAGAACACTCCTTGTCAGTGCTGGTGTGACTTCTCATCTTCACTCGTCAGGAGGAAGTGGGCTCATACTCTGCGCAGACATTCAATGACCGACCATGAACTGTCACACTTCAGGAAGTGTTGTCCCTCCTGTGGGGAAGACAGTGGCGAGTTGCCATAACAGCTGTCAGGTGACATCCGTCAGTAGCACTGGACAGGTGCTGCCCAAGGCGTCGAGCGCTGCCACCGTGGTCCCCTTGTCAAACACGGTCATCCACACACCTCTGCCCAACCCGCAGACTGTCATCGCCTCGGCTCCCACCGTGACCCTCGTCAGGCCTCCGATGCAAACCGTGCAGTTGGGTCCCACTTTGAACGGGAACGGTGATGGGATGCGTGCGCTGGCGCCCCCGATCAAGCCACAGACCTCTGCCACCAACATGCCGGCTGCATCGCACCAGTCTGGCACTTCTGACGGTGCCCCTCCAGCTGCCAGTCCAGGTGGCATGCAAACTCTGACACAACAGATATTGTCACCCAGGCTTCCGCTGACATCCACCGGGCAGCCTGGTATACATAACATCCAGCTTCCCCCTGGTGAGTGTACCGTGCTTGCTCCAGTGAACAGCATGTAAATCCCCATGAAACCCACACAAGGTAGCAAATGAGTCTCAAATTTCACTCAAGGATACATTTGCTTGCACTGTTTGGGCCAACTTAGGCAAGGTGGTAAAAGTATTCACGCTGCGTACTGAAGTAGAAGTTGATACATAAAAAAAGACTTATAAGAGTAGATTCCGTGTTCGGTTCCCGCTCCCCGGCCTCCCTGTGTGGAGTTTGCATGTTCTCCGCATGCCTGCGTGGCTGCGAAAGGCTCCGGCACCTCAGTGACCCTCGTGAGGAGAAGTGGATTGGAAAATAGATGGATGGATGAAAAATAAATTAAGTACCGGCCCTTAAAAAATTTACACAAGTATGGTCACAAAGTGCAGTATACTTTGCTATTTCCCACTTTTGGTCTTAGAAGAGCTTTACAGTGGAGCAGGAAAGGGACTTCTTGGAAAAATGGGGCTAAATCTCCAATAGGCTAAATGTTTTTCAGGAATAAAATGTGGGTTGGACCCCCCCCCCCCACCACAAATAAAGGAAAAAAAGTATTGAAAAATATCTGCGAATACGCAAAATCTCAGGACTGTATTTCATTTATAGCATGAGCACGGCATCACCTGTAGTTACGAGTTAAAATCAACTCGAACACATATATTTTCCCACTTTCCCACTTTTTTTTTTTTTTTTCCCAGGGATGGTGCTCGTCCGTAGTGAGGCTGGACAGCTGCTGATGATTCCTCAACAGGCCCTGGCCCAGATGCAGGCACAGGCGCTAGGTGGTGCAGCATCCCGAACTGCTGCACCAAATATGACGCCGGGCCAGGTCGTATCGCATACTCTTAAGTTTTAAATTTGTTTTCATGATGATGTTTCCTACTTTCAGCATAGTGCGTAGGCCCCACCATCGTTCGTGTACGTCTTTTCGAGTTTGAGTCCGTGAAAAATTGTGAGCCAAGGTCATCATGAATCATTATTTCCTATACAGTACTTGTGCATTTGAAATGGATTCAGTCTGCCCTTGACAAATATACATGACTTGATGGGAGCCAATATAAGGGCTCTGACAACAATTTCTGAAGCTTAAAGTCCTCTCAGTTGGAGACAGTGGAGCTACACCAGCAATAAATAATGTGCCGTATCGTAAACATTCTACTTGCTTGAAATTGTCACTCATCTTTGCTGCGGCAGGATTTGGATACAAGCCATACCAGAGTTCAATAGTTGTGCACGTTTACCCCAGTAGGTGCCAAGTGGGCGCGGAGGCCGTTTTGAGTGTAAAACTGAGCCAACCATATCATGTGTTGTTATTTCTGCCTTTGTCCAGGTTCCCGGAAACGCCGTCATCAGCAGACAAACATCTCCGAGCGCCATCATCCGCCAGGGCTGTCCAACTCCAGCATCGTTGCCTTCCACCACCGCTCTTCATAGACCTCCTGTCCTTCAGGTGCTCTAGTCTGACTGTTGGAATGCGTTTCAGTCACTGACGCCAGAATCTTAATGTTCACAAAATGAAACAATATGATCATCGCCCCCCCGCCCCCCCAGAGTTCAGTGGGAACGGCAATCCCAGGAATGGCCCAGAGAAGCCAAACAGCTGGGGCCACGGTTACGTCAGTCACAATGAGCAAAGTGAGTTCTGTCATTGGGACGCGAGAGACCTCTGTTTAAATGTGTCTTCTAGGGTCATTCAGATGATACATCTGACACGTGTATCATTCATTGATTCATTGATTGATTCATTCGTTCGTTGATTCTCCGAAGCGCTCATTCTCACGAGGGTCGCGAGCTCTGTGTATCAAATGTGGTCAAACGGTACATGGGAGTGCATCCTTTCCACCCATCAGGAAACGATGGAGAATGTGAACAAATGTAGGAACTTCTTGTCTACACTGATCAAGCTGACTTGCACCGGCAAGCGATTCAGCGAGGCCGCCAGCGTGAAACAGCTGGTTAAAGACCTGCTGGTGAGTGACGAGGCCGGTAGAGCTCAGGTGTGCGCGGCTTCGACATCCGCATTCATATCAGCTCTGTCGCCAGGAGAATAAACTGGAAGCTGAGGAATTCACCAGCAGACTGTATAAAGAGCTTAACTCCTCACCCCAGCCGTACCTCGTGCCTTTCCTTGAGGTAAGGTGTCTCACGTCCTCATATCGCGCTTCATTTTTGGCTTTGCTCGAGCAGATGGACAGGTTCCACGCGTAGAATCTCGACGACCGTATTGAGGTTCCCGCACTCGAGTAACGTTTGACACCTTGCGTGCAGAAAAATCTTCCCGCCTTGAGGCAACTCACCCCGGACTCGGCGGCCTTCATCCGGCAGAGTCAGCTCGCCCAGCCGGCCTCCGCTTCCGTCTCGTCCACCTCAGCGAGCCCCGCCGCAGTTGTCCTGGGTAGCCCGGCTCCTCGCCTCTCTGCCCAGATCCACAGACCCCAGCTTCAGCCAAACGTTAGCAAGCCTGGACACACAACGTCATTGGTAAATATGGGCCACTCGCGTGGACGTAACTCTCTCCAAAACAAAAAGCGCCCATCCGGCAGCTTTCCGAGTTCTAAGAGATAGAAGGCTCCGCCGCAGGTCCAGCAGCCGAGAGCCGCGCTCAGACCTCAGGTCCCTTTAGCCGTGTCCTCCGTGGTGAATCTCAGGAATCAGGCCCCTGGCCGCGTCGTGCTGGGACAGCCGCAGGTCCAGCTCAAAGAGCTGCAACCCTGTGAGCAGAGCACACGGGACCTCGTGCTGACTCGATTTGTCTCGCGCTCATCGACACCGTCTCTTGCAGTTCCTGTGAAGTCAGAAGTGTCGGCTGTCTCCAGACAAAACTCGGCTGCGGTCTTGACTCTGGCGCAAAAGGATCGACTGAAAGAAGCAGGCGGTACCTTCAGGTGAAGATTATGAAGCAGTTTCGGCCAACAAATGTACACTCGCTGAATAATTGAACCCGTGGTTGTGGTTGTCATTTACAGCAGTAGGGATGGACATTCAAACAAACTCAATCGGGTTGATTTTTTTTTTTTTTTTAAATTTTTTTTATTAAAAACAAATAATGAAACAAACAACGAAAACAATGATCTCACCTGTTATTTCAGGAAAATATCCAGCGTTTGCCTGGAAAAAAATGGAATTCTAACATGTTTTCTCCTGAAGAAAGAGGCATGAAGTGCATTGTTTCACCCCAAAGGATGAAAGCCACCCAGCAGGTCCAACATTTAAATGTCCAAGCCAACTGCAGCACGCGGATTCTGCACTCATGTTCACTGGCCAACATCGCAACTTTCACTTTCAATCTGCTGTCGTAGGGATCGACAGCATTTCAAATTATGGAGAGAGAGAGAGATGGAAAAAAAATAAAATAAAATAATAGTCCCAAAAAGTAAAAATCCCCTTGAAAGGTCACCCGATTGTGACTGTGTGATGAACTGATTGAAGTACCACTGCACTTATTTTCACAGAGACGACGACGACATCAATGATGTCGCCTCCATGGCTGGAGTCAACCTATCTGAGGAAAGTGCCAACATCCTCGCCACCAATTCTGGACTGGTAGGAGCAGTGACGCGCTCCTGTAAGGATGAGGCTTTTCTTTCCTGCGCCATGTTACAGCGGAGAATGCTGGAGATTGGTGAGACACGAGAGCTCTTCCGATCATGTGCTCCCCTGCAGGCATCTTGCTTATGAAATATTATTCCTGGTCAGCAGAATTTCACATTGCACTTTTAAATTCTGTCACGATATTTGACCACTCTCCGTTTTCGGCTGATTGTGGTTCAGCCCCCCGCCCCCCCCAAAAAAGAGACTAGTCTCCGATAACCTGGACGGCCTGGATGCCACCTTACTGGCCGTTATGAGGAGTGAAGCCACTGGCGGCCATCTTACGTTGCCACTCACAAAGCTCGCCCCACTTGAATGCATTGTTGGTCCGCGGCGTTTTCACATGATCTTCTTTCTCTACAATGTGTGTCGTGCGCTTGCACTGATGAATTTGGGAGAATCTCTAAATGCACATGTCATCGGTAAGAAGAACATTGTACTTTTTCTCTTATAATGTATATACCTCAGAATGCCACTCAAAGATTCGTCTGCATCATGATGTCAGAAATACGAGCAATGTGAAATGAAAGCAAAAGAATGGCTGTCAAATGTCACTTTGTCAACTTTTGTACGCCTCAATTCACAAGGTGTCAGGGACAGAGGCAACGCAAAATGGCCGCCCTCGGCTTTCGGCTGCGAGGGCCGACCGGCAGGCCAGGTTATCATATACGTCCGAAGCGAGCTTTAATTGCAGTCGCCCAATCTTTTTACATTTTTTTTAACGATTGCCCAGTTCCATTTACTTGACTCCGTGGCAGGCTTAGCACCCCGTTCACACAGCTGCAAACGCTGCTCAAAGTTTAACGACGTCATTCTTTCTGCTTTAGGCCGCAGGCACGGAGTGACAGATCTCGGTCCAGAGGTGATCAATTATGTCTCACATGCGACACAGCAGCGACTCCGCGATCTGCTGGAAAGGGTTTCCCTCGTGGCGCAGCAGAAAAACGGCAATTTCAAGGTTTGCTTCCAGCTTGAACACCGTCACAATGTACCCATGGTTCTCCATAGTGTAGAATTTGCGCTTTGTTGCGAACAATTTTTTAAAATTTGACATGTAGCTTCAAATGCTTCCACTCTTGGTTCATTTTGCCAGAATTACTGACAAAAATGGATTTTTCCACAACACAAACGAAATATAAAACCCAAACATTTTGGCTTTTCGCTTCACTGAATGAACCCGGACACTTCTCCGCTGGCAGGAAGAGGACAACCATGAACAGAGCAGTGATGTTCGTTCTCAGCTAAAGTTCTTTGAGCAGCTGGATCAGTTGGAGAAACAGCGCAAGGAGGAACAGGAGAGGGAGATTCTCTTAAAGGCAGCTAAGGTACATCGAAAGTGGCCTCGACACATCCAAAACATGGACGCTGAGAGTGTCATTTCTGTTGATATTCCTCGTGTTTTTTTTTTTTTTTTTGGTCAACGCAGTCTCGAGCTCGTCAAGAAGACCCGGAGCAGCTTCGTCTGAAACAGAAAGCGAAAGAGGCAAGAGGAGTCAACCACTCTGTTTTAATGACTCTAACGTCTGTAAAGATTGACGTCTATGTTGGTGGTGTTATCTTTTTTTGTTTTTTTTCCCCTTTCAGATGCAGCAACAGGAGCTGGCTCAGATGAGACAGAGGGAGGCCAATCAGACTGCTCTGGCCGCCATTGGCCCTCGAAAGAAGAGGAAGATTCTGGATTCGCCATCTTCCACGGCTGCCACAGAGGTGAAAATGACTGCAGCACACTTTTATTTTAGCCACGTGACCACCAAGTAAGACGGCTCAGCTAAATCAACTAACTGCCGTTTGTCAGTCATCAATGTCAGCATCCTTCGCTACTGCTCGGTTGGTCAGAGTTTTTAAGAATTTTAAGAACATGATCAATTGAGGCTTTTTTGTGCAGTCTGTTCACATTTCAGTTGTAATTTTGGTGACGTCATCCTCTGGTGTGTTTCTCAATTGCACGAACCCACCGAGCTTACCCGGTAATTCTATCGCTTTGGGAAGCTAATAAGCGCAGCGCTTCAAACCGCTTTCCTCAAGTTGAAAGGACGAGCGCTGCCCAAGCCAAAGTTGTCTGTCATTCATTTTCGACCGGAAAACACAAACACAGGTTTTGCACTGGCACGAGAACGGTCTCAAAGTCACTGTGGCCCATTTGTGTTGCCTCCCAGGGATCAGGCCCCAATCTTTCCGGGGGTGCCGGCTCGGCAGGCTCCAGGCCTACACGGCAGCGCATCACGCGCGTCAATCTCAGGGACTTGCTCTTCTGTTTGGAGAACGAGAGATGTACCAGTAGCGCCAGTTTCCTCTACAAAGGCTTTCTCAAATAGGCTCCGTGTCCGCAGCTAAGAGAGGAGGCCGAGCCAACTGTGCGTAGAGGGCGAGCTGTCCCGGGAAGCTGAGAGCATACAAGGCTCCCGAAAACGCAGGCTTTTTTCACTTGGGCGGATAGATAGAGGACCTCAAACGTCAAAAGTACATACTGTGTGACTATATACTGAATCACCTTTCTACCTCCCCCACCCTAAAGGCGGATTTCTTTTCTGAGCTGCAATGGACACTGCATCTTCCCTGAAAATCTGCTTTATTGAAGAATTGTCTGATTTTTTTTTTTTTTGGAGATAGATTTTCCAATTATGCAAGTATGCACTCACGAGTTGATTCTTTTTCCTTGGTATTCTGTGCATTACAATTGGAAGCACTGAAAAGAAATATTTTTGCTGAGACGGCGTTTCTATATGAAATCATGATCTTATTTTTAAATGTACCTTCACAAAGTGTGACCTACTGAAATTGCCTTTCTAACGGTAAGCCATATATCGCGCACTCTGCTGTAACCCAGAAAGCAGTGAATATCGAGCTCCCCATGACTTATACTGGATATTATTGGACCCATATTTATTTACCAAATTTGGCGTTGAATTGTTGTTTAGCTATTTATTTCATTTTATTTGGTACATTGTGTGTCATGTCCCTTGAATTGTAAATCCTGTTTTTTTTCCCCCCCTAACTCCTCTTACATGTGTAGATTTAAGCGTGAAGAGTGCTTCTATTCTCATAACTTTTGTTTTGGTTTAAATCATGCTCAAGTTGAAGTCTATTGATATTTGCGTTGGTTTGTCTAGCTGCCCACGTGTGACTGTTGTGCTCTCTCTCATAGATGGTGGAGTTATTTCTCGAGCCGAATCTATTTTGCGCTTTTCAGCCCTTCATCTTTTAGGATCTATAATGAATCGTGTATATTTGTAAATGTTGCAGCTTAATTTTTACATATTTTTAATAGCCGTGAGAATGTACCCGTAATAAAACAAATGTTTTCTCCAATGAACATTTTAAATAAATTTATATTTTACACTAACCGTATTTCCCCTTCTGAATGTAGTTTCTCATAGCACGCTTTTGTATTGCAGCACGACACCGATTTGCTTGTGACTTGAGAAAAGTAACACTTGGTTGCCAACAAGTACAGTTGGGGCAACAGGTTTTGCTCCTACTAGAACGTGCCTTTTGGGATAAACTTTTATAGGCTTTGTGTTGTCTTTCGCTGCTCTTGCTCAGGTAAAAATGACTGCAATACTTTGACTTGATGGCTATCAGCACCAAGTAATACGAAGAATGGTTCAATTGCAATCATTTATGACTCTCAGTTCCCAGGGCTTTGTCTGTACTCTTGACATGTTCCCCGGTGCTCTGTAAACATCTGCCACGTCAGTCCGTGACCCTTGTTTGCAAGATGCATTTTCATCAGTGTGATAGTAGCCATAGGTCACCATGACTGGGAGCAGCTTCACACCAACAGGTGCAAAGTTGGATTTGCCAACGGTGTCCAAGCCCAGTTTTCAACTTTTTATTTTTATTTTTAAAGAACGGAAGTACTCATTGAAACCACAAGATGGCGTCAGCTCCTTTTGCAATACCTGTACACCTATTCCAGACACATCTACGGACTAAAACTGGAACGCAGAGTTGTTAAATGGCAAAATGCATCCATTTGATTTAATTGCGCAAGTTTTTGTTTTTTTGTTTTGGTCACCGAACTGTTAATGCTGGGAGAAAGCAGAGCCCTATTTTGTTGTCCCTCCACGAGTCTTTGTCAGGTCGAGATCCTCGACGACCCCGTCCATCGTGCCTCCACCCAATCCGCTCCTTTTCGTGGCGATCCCTCTTCCACTCATCCCCGCCGCTTCTCTTTCAGACTTAAGTCCACATAAGCTCCCGCTGGAGTGCCGCAGGCAGAGCAGCAACGGGGGATGATGAGGTTGCCTAGCGACGTCTCAGTCACTGCACCTGAGGGTGTTGGGTAAACACCCCGAGCTCGCCAGAGGGAACAAAAGGGAAATAAAATCACTCTTTTCTTACTAGTTGGTTTTTTGGAAAGCATCGTAGACACCGTTGAGGAGAGCGACGTACGTTTATGGGACTCATTATCTTTCAGCTATTACGTCATTCACGTGTTTTGTGTTCTTTGTTTTTCACTCTGTGAAACAGGGTTGACCTGCCTGTGACATGCTTTTGACACCCCCCCCCCCCAAAAAAATAAAAAAATCATGAATTATCTGCAGGATTTCCTGTTGAGAGGGTGGCCCTGAGTGTTCATTAAATGAGCCTGGCCAACATGCACACATGGAAAGGGAGAGTACAGATTCTCTTTTTCCTCACAGAGCGAGCAACCAACTGCCAAATGACAACAGGCAGGCTTTGTGTGAGGGAAGGGGGCCAGATCACGATCCTGATTATTCTTGTATTTTTATTTATTTATTTATTTTTTAATACTCTTTCCCCTCAGGACAGGGGACAGGGTGGACCTGCCTCCCCTGACCGCACGTCCCTGTTTGGCCATTTGAGCGCAAATGTGATGAATTGACTTGGTACCTTGGGATTTATTTGCTGCATTTTGTTGTCCGCACTGACCGCTAAGCAGATTTATTAGGACCCCGGAGATCACTTTTTAAGATTCGTCCATCGGCAGTTTTCGGCTCGCTTGCACCTCTTAACGACTCCATCTCCTACGTGTCCATGACCTTGTGGCACCGGGGCTAATGCTGACTTGAGGACTCTTTTGTCACGAGGTTGACCGGGGCAGTTTGCTTTGGCCCACAGATGCTATTATAGGAACGCTGTTTATGACTGCTGTTGAAATGGCTTTGTAAGTATGGTGTGCACCTGCAAGGTATTGATGTGGGGGGTTAATAGCCCGTTGCCCTCTTTAATGGGACTACATCGGGTCTGGCGGCGGCCTGCGGCAGCCCGCAGAAGAGGAGCGAGACCGTTGACAAAGTCACGGCCTTTATGGCGCCCAAATGTGATGCGGTCACGATCGCATTCTGGGTGGCGGAGGCGTTCCCACTTTCCCACCCCTGCAGCGCACCTGCCTGGCATCACAATTATGGGCCCACGTCAAGCTGTCGGGAAATTTCGCCCAAGTCATTGTTCGTGTGCGTTGCGTCTAGACGCTCTCTGATTACTCTCGCTCCGTTTTTGGCTCTTGCCTTGATTTATATTTTCTCCGTTTTGGAGGCTCTCTGCTTCTGTTCTGCGTGATTCGAACAAGTCGTTCTTGGTGTGTTGAAGGGTATCCGGGGTTTGTTCTTCATGCGGTTTAGTCTTTCTTGTACTTTTGTTCCAAATCTATTCTCGTTCGTGTTTTTTCCTTGCCTTGCGCAAGCGCTTTTACTTTTCTTCGCATTATTCCCGGCTTGTTGTCCGGCGTCATTATTTGTACTTTGCGCCCATTTTTATTGATTTAGTTTTTTGGGGTGAATAAATCGATTTTTTTTTTCCCCCCGAGTCGACGCTTGTAGGGTGCGATTCTGTCAGGAAAGTTTCCGACGCCGCATCGATGCATCTCCAACTGGCATGGACAAATGTACAAAACGATGACGCTCCAATTTGCGAGGCACTGCCGCAACAGGGCGAGTTGAGACAGCGTTTCCCAACACGGACAGCGCAGTGACACACGTTTTATATTCAAATACAATCTCAGGGGCCACGACCCAAAAATTCACAAAAAGCGGAGGCTAACGTATTGCCGCCGGCGTGAAGCACATTCCATGAGCTACCACACTAATTCTTCACATATTGAAAGACATGCGCATGAGCACAATATGCCAAATGTTTGGATGTGAAATGAGCACGAATTTCATATCCGATGCCTTCGCAAGGGCGCACGGAGTGACCGCGCGCATGCCGTTGCGACATCGGCTTCAAACTGTGGCCAATCCTTTTCCGCTCGAGCGGATCGTCTCAAAGCGTGGCGTTCTTCTTCCCCGTCGTGTTGCCGTAACATCATCCTACTGTTTGCAATCATAATCCCGGGCATGTGCGGCGCTCAATTATTTATTGGCGCTAATGACTTTGCTACCCATCTATTATTCATCCGAGGCTCTGCTCTGTCGTCCTGGAGTGAGGCTGACAGGGGGAAACGGAGCTTGATCGTACCCCGAAGGACATCCGAGTGCAACCTGTTGAAGTTGCCAATCGTCTGTTCCCCTTTCGGGACGCTGG
>NW_017842052.1:140266-162486 GCF_001891065.2 Hippocampus comes
GGGGGGGGTGTACGGGATCTTCCAGGCTAGCACTGCGTCGTACTCATTAATGCAAAGCAAGGAAAGCAGACTTTAAAAGTTATGCATGACAAAAAGGTACAGCAAACCCCCCCCCCCAAAAAAATAAAAAAATCATGAATTATCTGCAGGATTTCCTGTTGAGAGGGTGGCCCTGAGTGTTCATTAAATGAGCCTGGCCAACATGCACACATGGAAAGGGAGAGTACAGATTCTCTTTTTCCTCACAGAGCGAGCAACCAACTGCCAAATGACAACAGGCAGGCTTTGTGTGAGGGAAGGGGGCAGATCACGATCCTGATTATTCTTGTACTTTTTATTTATTTTTTTACTCTTTACCCTCAGGACAGGGGACAGGGTGGACCTGCCTCCCCCAGATCACGATCCTGATTATTCTTGTATTTTTATTTATTTATTTATTTTTTAATACTCTTTCCCCTCAGGACAGGGGACAGGGTGGACCTGCCTCCCCTGACCGCACGTCCCTGTTTGGCCATTTGAGCGCAAATGTGATGAATTGACTTGGTACCTTGGGATTTATTTGCTGCATTTTGTTGTCCGCACTGACCGCTAAGCAGATTTATTAGGACCCGGGAGATCACTTTTTAAGATTCGTCCATCGGCAGTTTTCGGCTCGCTTGCACCTCTTAACGACTCCATCTCCTACGTGTCCATGACCTTGTGGCACCGGGGCTAATGCTGACTTGAGGACTCTTTTGTCACGAGGTTGACCGGGGCAGTTTGCTTTGGCCCACAGATGCTATTATAGGAACGCTGTTTATGACTGCTGTTGAAATGGCTTTGTAAGTATGGTGTGCACCTGCAAGGTATTGATGTGGGGGGTTAATAGCCCGTTGCCCTCTTTAATGGGACTACATCGGGTCTGGCGGCGGCCGGCAGCAACCCGCAGAAGAGGAGCGAGACCGTTGACAAAGTCACGGCCTTTATGGCGCCCAAATGTGATGCGGTCACGATCGCATTCTGGGTGGCGGAGGCGTACCCGCTTTCCCACCCCTGCAGCGCACCTGCCTGGCATCACAATTATGGGCCCACGCCAAGCTGTCGGGAAATTTCGCCCAAGTAATTGTTCGTGTGCGTTACGTCTAGACGCTCTCTGATTACTCTCGCTCCGTTTTTGGCTCTTGCCTTGATTTATATCCGTTTTGGAGGCTCTCGCCTCTGCTTCTGTTCTGCGTGATTCGAACAAGTCGTTCTTGGTGTGTTGAAGGGTATCCGGGGTTTGTTCTTCATGCGGTTTAGTCTTTCTTGTACTTTTGTTCCAAATCTATTCTCGTTCGTGTTTTTTCCTTGCCTTGCGCAAGCGCTTTTACTTTTCTTCGCATTATTCCCGGCTTGTTGTCCGGCGTCATTATTTGTACTTTGCGCCCATTTTTATTGATTTAGTTTTTTGGGGTGAATAAATCGATTTTTTTTTTCCCCGAGTCGACGCTTGTAGGGTGCGATTCTGTCAGGAAAGTTTCCGACGCCGCATGGATGCATCTCCACCTGGCATGGACAAATGTACAAAACGATGACGCTCCAATTTGCGAGGCACTGCCGCAACAGGGCGAGTTGAGACAGCGTTTCCCAACACGGACAGCGCAGTGACACACGTTTTATATTCAAATACAATCTCAGGGGCCACGACCCAAAAATTCACAAAAAGCGGAGGCTAACGTATTGCCGCCGGCGTGAAGCACATTCCATGAGCTACCACACTAATTCTTCACATATTGAAAGACATGCGCATGAGCACAATATGCCAAATGTTTGGATGTGAAATGAGCACGAATTTCATATCCGATGCCTTCGCAAGGGCGCACGGAGTGACCGCGCGCATGCCGTTGCGACATCGGCTTCAAACTGTGGCCAATCCTTTTCCGCTCGAGCGGATCGTCTCAAAGCGTGGCGTTCTTCTTCCCCGTCGTGTTGCCGTAACATCATCCTACTGTTTGCAATCATAATCCCGGGCATGTGCGGCGCTCAATTATTTATTGGCGCTAATGACTTTGCTACCCATCTATTATTCATCCGAGGCTCTGCTCTGTCGTCCTGGAGTGAGGCTGACAGGGGGAAACGGAGCTTGATCGTACCCCGAAGGACATCCGAGTGCAACCTGTTGAAGTTGCCAATCGTCTGTTCCCCTTTCGGGACGTAGCCGCTGTCCCCAGGAAGACCGTTCAACAGAAGGTGAAAGACGATGGAAACGTCCGTGCGCAGGCTTCCAGCAAGCACTCGGCTACTTTTTCCTATCCAAGCAGACCTAGGCCAGTGGTGCAGCAATGAAATTGGTAAAAAGAGGCACGCATGGTTGCCATTAGTCCACATTTTGGGATTGGATCGGCACGCTTGGAAATTTGCAGGACTAGAGTGTCGCAAGAAACTCAATCTTATGGTACAGGATCCGTCAAAAAGTGACTGCATTCGATGAAAATGGTTCACAGCGTCACTGAGTGCGAGCTTTCTTAAGGAAGGCAGGAAAACAAACCGCAGTGGTTGTTTTGAAAGTGCCCTTTTATCGGTCAAAGCCGCAAACAAAAGAGGAAACCATCTGACAAAGCCGTTTTGCTCAAAGAAATCCATTTCGGCACACAGGAAACAATCTGATTGAAATTTGCTGTCAACTTGCGCCAATGGTAATTGTGAGGATGATGCGGTCGGGGCGTGTCAGCGATGAGCGGGGCCTCCTCGAAGCTCCGTGAGGGCACACCTACCCGGAGCCTCCCAAACGGGAATATTTTCTGACTGGCCGGGGAAAATTGCCGCAATTCATTGTACATTGTCATGTTGCCACTTCCGCTCACGCCGCCTACAGACTCGATGCGGTCAAATGAATCCCGCGTTGGTTTTTGGGGCGAGTTTGAGGCAAGATGTGGTCTCCCACGATGCCATCGCAATTCTTCCGCTTCGCTTCAAGCTCCTTCGGAGTCAGAGAAGAGTACCTCGGCCGCGCGGCGTTTCTGCATCCAGCATCGCAAGCGGCGGCTTGTGGCGTCGTTCGCATTGGACCTCTTCCAAGACCCAAAAACCCAAGAGACTCAACAACGCACCAAGTAACGCGTGGACATGTGTAGCCAGAACTTCCATTTCCAAGGCTCACACGGGAGGCTCTGGGCTGCCTGCCAGCAGCCAAATCTCAGCCTACATACTTGTGATTGTAATTCAACTCGGCGTTACTTTCTTCTGGGCTCGTCTCGGCCCGGGGAAACCAAGCGGGCCTCGGCCAACGTCTTCAAATACGCTCCCATTAAAGCCGATCAATGTCTAAATGACTTTTCGACCAACAGAATTAACTTTTTCAGGCAGTGGATCAGTGCATCAACATGAAGCCATGTTGACTTGACACACACACACACACACACACACACACACACACACACACACACACACACACACACACACACACACACACACACACACGCACTCTTATGGTACCAATTTTACAATCACTGGGCTTATTCTCACGCCTCTCGCACATACTCAGTCACCACATTAGATACGACCATTTGCAAAAATTCAGCTTTTACTTTGGAAAACAATACGACATTTTTCCGATTTTCTGATGAATGTTACAGACCAAACCTGGAACTGAATCAGCGACCCATGACGTGAACAAATAAAATTCAAGAAATAAATCGATAAAAATGACTTTTGACATGAGCTCCAAGGTCAGTTCAAAAGTAAAAGACTTTCCATCTTTCTGTGCTTGGATTGGATTGCTCGGACACCTGCACCCCCTAGCTTTGAGTATCAGTCATGCTGGCGAAATCAACTTGAGCGATATGGCATTTCTTCGAGCCAATCAGAAGAATTTGAACAGCCGGCCGGCCCTTTGCTCTCCGTCCTTAGCCACGGCCGCCGCTGAATCCTGGATGACGTCCCTGATAGTAATTGGATATGTACACGGTCTTCTGTTTTTGCCACTTTCTTGTGTCATTTCCAGATAAAAGGCAGCCACTGATCCGGTCCAAATGCATTCAGCCAGAGTAGATGAATACGGCGTGCGTTCAAGACAATTGACCCTGTTGGGGTTTTTGGGGGTCGGCGCTTCGCAGGACCGACTGCAGGCAAAAGGCGGGCGTGACTTTGGACCGTTCACCCGCCAATCACGGGGCACATGCAGGCAATCAGTGACGCAAGAGTTTCCCTCCCACAGCGTCAGGGAAACAGAAACTCGATCCACGATGGTCAATGTAAAACGCGACAGCCACTGCAAATGCCCCGCCGGCAAGAAAGATGGCGTCGACATGCAGGTGGGCGCCATCACTTCGGTTCGCTTCTCTTGCGTCTGCGCACGGTGACCATGGCCAGATTTATTTTCCAAGCAATTCTCGAGCAAGTTTCCATTGATGTCCATTGGCCCCGCTCCGAAATCTCTCCGCCTCGGTGCCTCCCGCCGCTGACCCTCTTCGATCCGACTAATCACTTCTCCGCATGGTCTACCTGCAGATTGCCACCACCTCATTTTTCTCCCTTGCTCGCCGCCATGCTGGCTCTCTGGATGTCTCATTAAAGGCGCTCTCTCTAATGAGATTACGCCGTGGGGATTAATGGCGTGGCTAATTGATAGACACGCTGCCAGAGAGGATTTAAATCCCTTTAAATCCCCACTGGGTTCTAGGGCACTTCAGATGAACTAATTGAAATCACAGGAATGGACACAAATACAGTTCTCGACCCCCCCCAAACACCCCCCCTCCCTTCCCCCCAAGCAAAGAAAAAAATGGCAGCAAATGCCATCGACGCTTCAAAAGGATGCATGTGACTTAGGGTCTTTTTATTTTCTGTATACAGAGTATATTTAGACAGTTTCTGTTGACTATGTTCACATTCTCACCACACACGAACAAGTGATTTGAAAAAAACAAAACAAAACAAAACTCATGCAGCTTTCAATACTGTCGTTGGACTGTAAAAAACGGGAATGTTAAAGGTGTCAGTGATGTTTTGGGACTTGTCAGAGAGAGAGAGTTGGAGTCTTGCGAGGTCCCCGCTTTCTTCCCATCATGCCAACAGAAGCTTTACGCTGTGGAGAAAGCAACACGACAACCGTTACAGGGCAAGGCAAGCATCTCAACATCAAAGCTCCCTCAATTTATGAGTCCACGGAGAGAAAGGCAGGCATTCTTTACAAATCCCAAAAGGAGAAGAAAAATGACACACACCGTAGCGGTTTGAGTCCCTGTGTTCGGGTCTACGGGCGAGCTTTGTGACAGAGCAACTGAACAGGTCCTCGGAGGAGAAGTGGCTCCTCACTCATTTAGGGCCACACAAGCGTGACAAGTGTGCTGCGGTTGGGCCTTTCTGAGGGGCGGGGGGTTGGGGGGGGTGTTGGTAACAGACAGGCAAGATTGGTTTGGGGGCCGAAGAGGGATGACTCAAAAGACTTTCCCTGTACTGCATGAATGGCAACCGATCCTGAGATAGCAGGAGTCTGATCCGAAAAAAAAAACTAAACACAGCACAAAAGGCACTTTATAAAATGACAGTGCTTCTGTTCTAAGGAAATTCAAGTTGAGAGAGTCACGGGGCGTCTCCCCGGAAACATTCTCTTCAGTGTGAGACCAAAGCAAGACATGGTCCTCTTTTCAACAATCAATCAAAGTTCAAGTTCAGTAAGTGTGCGCCTCACGACCGCCTTGATTTGTCCCCAGAGAGTTCGGGGGTCCAGCACGGTGAGAGACTGACAACAACCCCCCCCCCTCCCAAAAAAAAGGACAATACCCAACAAATTTGCCATTGAAAAGTATAAAGCCAGAATACAGTTGCAGTGGAATTCCAGTTTCCAGAGCTCCAGTGAGCATCGACAGCCCATGTAAGGGTCCAGCGAGCCCGGTTCAGGTCCCGGGCTCTTTTCCAAGGGGTGTCCGTCCATCTGGAGGAACCTTACCGCCCTCCCGCGAGCCGGCCCCGCCCGCCCCCACCCCCTCCTCGCCTCTCAGTCATCGTCTCCTCCCCCGTAGAGGTCGGCCAGCTTCTTGAAGCGAGGGCCCCAGTCGTTGAGGTAGTCGTAGTCCTGGTCGCCCGAGCTGGCCGAGTTGAGCGAACTGACCGAGCCGGCGGTCGAACCGTTGCCCTCGTAGTCAAACACCAGCAGGGAGTCATAGGGGGGCGCTGTGGGGTCGTTGTCTGCTGCCCGCAGACCCTGGAAACACAACACACCGAGATTTAGGGAACGCAAATTAAATTAAAGCGACAAAATAGTTTGAGGTGACATGTCGTCCAGGCGCATGTTTACTGCACACTGCAGTTCTCGATTTGTATTTGGAACATTTCCTTATCTTTTGCGCTGATCTCGACGCAGCCCAAGAATGGGATGGAAAATCTCTTTTGATCAATGTCTCACATTTCTTGTCAGATCTTTCCACTAATGGGCTTCTCGAATGCCTCGTGGGACACACATTGCAGCGGTGTGTGTGGTCATGCATTTATGGTTTGAAACCGGAAAAAGAATCTGCTGTCAGTCGTACATCATGAATGAAATCTCCGATGTCGCCAGGGTGGGGCAGACTGGGTCTGATGGGAAACTGCGACTCGGGGACGACGGGCCTCTCATCCACTCTGCGAACTCCCACCGGTTTATTGATGATGTGGTCCAAAGACTCGGGCTGCTGCAGCTGGCTCAGGTCATAGTCCTGGAGAAAGAGTGTGGAGGGAAATGCGCAATACTTGGATGAAACCGCTTCACAAAATCTGTCCCCGGGCCGCAAGGGGACCCTCATGAAGAGAAGTGATGACGTGGAGGGAAATGCGCAATACTTGGATGAAACACACACAAAGACTCACAAAGTCTGTCCCTGGGCCGCAAGGGGACCCTCATGAAGAGAAGTGATGACCAATTTTTGAATGAAAAAAAACAAAAACAAAAAACCCTCAGCTGCCGTGTTGACATGAATGGAGGGGCGTCGCACCAAAGTCTAAAAATGGCATTCTGATTCATATCGCGTTTGTGGAATGCAATTTGCGGGGCACGGTGGTCGACTGGTTCGAGCGTCCGCCTCACAGTGCAGGGTTTGATTCCGTCTCCGGCCCTCCTGAGCACCCGGAGAAAACCCACGCGGGCACGGGGAGGACATGCAAACTCCACACAAGAAGGCCGGAGCCGGAATCGAACCCCGCACCTCCGCACTGTGAGGCGGACACGCTCACCGGTCGCCCACTGTCGCCGCCTCCACTGCTTTCTATTTAAATGTTCATTATTCTGAAGCGCTCGGCCGCTCGCTCTTCATGAAGGCTCACTTTTGGTTTCTGCCAGGATAAATATCATTCCATATCACAGTCAGTGGTTGAGATTGGTTGACCAAGAGCCGCAACGCTCGACTATCGGCAAAAGTAGTGGAGCAGCTTGCAACTACCCCCGCAGATTCACATCCCAGTTCCAAGTCAGAGTTTCCCCTCCGCTGGGAGCACCAACTACATGACTAGGGGGTGGGTCTGGGGAATTTTTGTTGAACCGGCACGGAAAGCATTTGTAAGGGGCAAGAAAAAAAAAAAAAGCAAAACTCTTGACCGGCAGCGTGCATTTTAGCTCAGGAAGCACATTTATATTGCGAGGGGAGAAGCATTTTCTGCTCCACGCAAAGTAAACGCGCAGTCTCGCTGACCTCAATTTGCCAAGTCCCGTTCCGTCGCACACCACCGGGGAGTTATTCCCCCCGCTTGTATTTGGGAACATAATGGGAGTTTTGTGTTCATCCTGTCAAAGCCGCCCGTGTCTGATGTGGGTTGCCGGGGAAGACGCTCACGACATACCTGATCCTCCTCTCCTCCGCCTTCCTCGTCATATTTGAGGATATTGTCCCTGACGTCGTCTTCGGGGTCGATCAGCAGCGGCTTGGCCTGCTTCTCCTTCTCTCTGCGCTTCATCCACACCACAAACAAGAGGACCATGCCTACGAGGACCAGGCGGCAAAACATCAGTGGGCCACAGGCGCAGACACGCACGCACACCGTTTTGCAACATCTATTGCCCAAAATCTTTGAACAGGTCATTAGAATGCGGTGTCGTGTGCAGAATTTTCCGCATGACACTTTCGAATCAAAAAGGTTGCGGCGGCGAAAACAGCGCTGGCGGTTCATTGCTCCGTGCACTTACTGAGGAGGACAATGATACAGATGAGGATGGCGATGATGGCCCCCGTGCCGAGGCCGGCGGCCGCCACGGCCCCTGTGGCGCTGCAGTCGCCGTTGTCGTCACAGGGACACACTTTGATTCGGATCAAGGAGCGGTTGGAAAGTTGAGGGTTCCCCGAGTCGGACACGGTAATGGGAATCTCGTACACGCCGGCCTCCAAGTAGGGAATCCTTAGGCGCAGCTGAGCATGGTCACCTGGAGAGAGAACGTGAGCGCGTCGAGCTGAAGAGATCGTCACGTGCGCGCTGCGCGTTACGCTCATTCCCTCTACGCTGCGTATACGATAAGAGCAGGAAGCGCACACCTGACTTTTTGGTTTTTCCTCATCATGCGCTGAACAAAAAAACCCACAAAAAAAAAAACAACAAAAAAAAAAACCAAAACGGTGTTTTGAATTTGCTTCACTTTTTTGTCAAGTGGCGACCCACTAGAAAAAATCAGTTGGCTTTTGAGACATTTCTGAAATAGACCAAAAAATGGGAACAAACCCAACACACCATTTTTCTTCAGGTTATATTTGGGCACAGACACCTTTAATACTGGGAAACAAGAAAATGGAAGGATGAAAGGGCCACTTTCGAATTCTTTGACTTTTTCTAACACGCTAAAGTCAGTCAACAAATCATCAGTTTTCTGTTCAAAGTCTTAAGCCAAATAGTGGAGTATTTTTTTCAAGGTTTTGGGGTGGCCAACGGCCCTCGAACTCACAGAGTAGATCCAGCTCTGCAGTAGATCAGAACAAACTTTCGTAAGGTGACCATTTTTCACTTACTCGAGGATCACCAATGTGAAGAAACGATTTTTGCCTGTAAAATTCAATGCTCTTTATTCACCGCAGTCTTTTGAAGATACATTGTGCGGTTCGTTTAATCGGCCCGTTTCAAATGTCATTTTTAGTATTTTGATATATTTTTTGTCACGTGGCGGGCCGCTATAAAATGGATGGCGCTACGCAAATGGCCCCCGGGCCATCGTTTGGACACCGCCCGCCTTAAGACTCAACAGCAATGCAACTTGCACCCTGGAGGACTCAGTCAACATAGAGCCCCGAGTCCCAGCGGGAGAAGAATTCAAGTCTGTGATCAGAGTTGTCCTCAAGGCGGACTGCTGTGATCCATCCATCCATCCGGGCGCATCGGTTGACAGATGCGTTACTCGGGGGACAAGGAGACGTGAGCAGATCTTTTTTGTCACAAATGAGGGATCACATGTCAACAGCGGACGCCGCCCGGATCGCTCACCCTGACAGATTTTGCTCAAGTTTCACTTGGGGAGCGCACAGCAAACCTCGGCCGCGTGACGACGGCACCTTTCATTTCCTACATTCAGGAATCCGTTCGGCTCATTATGTAATAGTTGCCGAGCACCTCCTCAATGTGACATGCCAACTCGCTAAGGTACAAGGACCGCAATACCTGTCGCGCGTGTTATCGACAGGACGCGGAGTGCGACATTACCGCTGAGTCTGGTAATGGTCCAATTGCGGCGCAAACTGGGAGGAAAGGAAGGCAGCTCAAAACCAAAGGGCCCCACGTTGGGGTCCGAATCGGCGTCCGACGCGGTGATATTTATCCTGGAGTTGGGGCGGGCCCGCTGGCACGCTTGGGCCTCCGGGGGGATCAGCACTGGCGGGTTGTCGTTCACGTCGATCAGGAAGATCTGGAGGGTCCCCGTCCCGCTGGCTTGAGGCGAACCTGCGGGGTGGGCGGAGCAAAGACAAGCCGAGCAACTTGATCAAGTCAGGCGGGAGGCGCTGAGCTCGGTGGACACTTTGTCGTCGAGCTGAGATTTCAAACGCCTGCGGATGGCACGGCGGAAAAAAGAGTTCGGCGGCGGTCCGGCGATGCCGAGCACTGCAGGCGGGCACGCGCACGACGGCTCCCAGAAGAGCGGCGCAATGGAGTAGCTCGGGGGACACAATGTGGCTCAGAGTTTTGAGGTGTGAAAACCAAAACCTCCAAAGTCGAACGCCCCGAGTCGGAATTTGACAATCGAGCTTCCTGGAAGACGACGCGGAAACAGAAGTCCGCGTGGAGTGGGCCCTCCGCTTTGCAGCTACGACATGCGATGACATGCACGACAGAATCGAATCAAACGAGCACATTCTAGTGTTTGCACGATTGCACCTGCATTCCATTTTTTTTCCCATGTCTACTACCAACACATTGAATCATAAGTCATGGAAAATAGTGGCAAGTGACTCATATTTTAGTCGAGTCCAGTTCATCCTAAGAAAGGATTTGTTGAAAATAAACACGTGTCAATTCCAATTTTGGCCCAAATAAGACGACCCCTTGCAGATTGCAAGAAACACAAAGTACAAAGGCTCGGTTGACTTTGGTGGCCTTGAGGCTGATCCATCAAAGGACATTTTGTGCCAAAGTGAAGGCATGCGCTCGGTTCTACGCATCAAACATCGTCATCCTCACTTACCAGACTTACCATTGTCGAAGGCCAGAAAAGTGGCCTCATATATGTTGTTTTTGACGTACGTGGACTCTCGGTCAAGTTGGGCCATGGTCGTGATCTGCCCGTTGGTCCTGTTGATCCTCAGCCAGTTGGCGGGATCTGACAGTTTCGAGTACCTTTGAACACACGGGTCCGGAAGAAAGACAAATTCAATCCTTAACTCCAACAGCGGCTTTACAATCCGATATTTCCGCTTGCCAATCAAGGCACTTTGCGCGCCTCGACCCCCCCCGCGGAGCACGAGCGCGTCCATTTCTTCTTTTGCCAAGTCGAGGACTATCAAAGTGCCTGTGGCGCGCGGCATCGTGCGCGGGAACGTGCGCAGCCACTCGGATCGGCGGCGAGTCACGTCGGCCCACAACGGCGCAAAATGGCCGCTTTTCTTTCCGAGAGCTGCGCCGGCTTCCACCGGAACGCGGCCTCGCCCGCTAGAGCTTGTGCGAGACTTGCGCCGGGCACGAAAATAGAAGTCCGAATATTACGTGCAGCCACGCGCGTTGCATCAATTGTTGTGAAATACCCATCATGTGATTACATTTTGAAAAGTGCAGCGACGTGGAGACACGAACATATGTTTGCCAAACATACCGTGGCAGTTAATTAGCATTCAAAAAAACTGCGAACGCATCATGCAAAGCGGTTGAACGGCTCTTTCGACTTCACCGCTTTTCACACCCACGAGGAAAACCTGCAACTTTTGTCATCGCCGATGTGACAAAGTCAACGGAGCTGAAAGGCACAACTCGGATTGCAGACGGCAAACGACTCCAATTAGCACCGCGTGAGAGCAGATTTTCTCTTCTTTGGCACCATTTGAGTCGATCACAACACCAGCGAATACGTCAGAGCTATCGAACTTCTTCGTACGAAACTTGGCGGAAAGTAGCGGCCAAAAAAGTTGACACCACCACTCAACCCATTTCCAGATCCACAAGTCGTTTCATTAGGTACACTTGCACAACATTATGAGACCTCATCGGTGATAGGAAAAAAAAGGAGCAGGCTGTTATCTTCCATGCAGGTGCGGTTTCCCTTAATGGCCAGCGCCCTGAGCCCAGCCACTGCCGAACCCAAGCTTGAATTATTAAAATAAAATTCAAATAAATGGATGGGTGGGTGTTGCCAGGACGGGCGGCCGGTGGAAAAACTGTGCCAAACATATCGTGCGAGTGGCTTGTTGTGAGACAAGTGGAAAGTCACAGCAACTGTAGCGAAATTGCTACAGCGCACCATTTTAAAAATGACATCAAATGTGCATGATATGTTCCAGTGAGTGACCCGAACCGTATTAACGAGAAAAAGCAGATGCTCGTGGGCTCAAAAGCCCTTCTGGAAAATGAATTTCTTTCAACAGAAAAAAAAAAAAAAAAAAAAAAAAAAATTCAGAAAGCCAATCTGGCTCCTCTCCCATTCACCACCTCGACACACCGTGGCGAGTGTTTGCGGGACGACTTTTGAGCATTTTGGAGTCTTTTCAGCGTGTGGAGGGGGGGTTGACGCGAGGTCACCCAAAGCAAGAGCGGCGGTGGAAAGCATGAGGTGAGCATCTGCTGGCGAGCGGTTTCGCCGAAGACGGCACCTCTGAGCTCGGATCGATAACGGAAATCATAAAGACCAGAAAAGACCGACCGCAAAAGCTCGCGTGAAGCAAAAAAATGTCACCGCGCCGCTCAAACTCAAAGATGTTCCGACTCGTGTTCATTGGCCATGAAGAAACGGCCACGTATGCGCTCGGCGTATTGTCTACCCGGGTTTGATGGCGGAAGAGGTCATCTGACTGACATTCAGAAAAATCTCTCAGCGGCACTCGCTCCAGAGTGGAACGACGCCGCGGGACCTCGGAGGCCCGACTGGCACGATGTCCGCGGTGTCAGCCGCACGAGGACGGACGGACGGATGGAAAGCACAATCAATTCGGAGACGACGGGGACCCGAGGGGGGAGGCGAGAGCGACAAATGTCGCATTCCTTATACCGTGACCTCTTCGCACCGGGAACCGGTCGCCAGCCAATCGCAGGAGCTTGATGAATGCGGCGATTCGACTGTGTTGCCTTAACGTACTTTGCATTCTTACGCGGACGAACAATAATGACGCAGATTCACGAATCCCTTCACGCGACAAGTCAGTACCTGACAATCTGATGGACAAAGTGATCCGGGTCCTGAGCAGAAAAGACGGTCAGCGTGGTCCCCGCCGGAACACCCTCCTCAAAGCGGATCGTTTTGGGGTTGACGGGAAAGACGGGCGGCTCGTTCACGTCCTGAACCGAGATGGTGACGCCGGCTGTGGACTGAAGGGAGGACTGGATGCCGCTGGCCAAGTGAGCTTGGTTGGACACCACCACGGTCAGCATGAAGGCCCGGTTCATCTCAAAGTCCACTGGCTGGAGAGCAAGTCAAGGAGTGAAGGGAGGAAAACCGCTGCCAGACTCGCCTTATTGATGAAGATCTGGTCATTCGGCTCAAGAACAGGGCTAAATAAGCAAGGAATGGCAGGAACCGCTTCACATGACGCGAGGAAAACCGCTGCCTGATGACACCAGACTCGCCTTATTGATGAAAATCTGGTCATTCGGCTCAAGAACAGGGCTAAGTAAGCAAGGAATGGCAGGAACCGCTTCACATGACGCTAAGTCGATTCAGCTGTGTTCACACCCACAACAGCGCAAAATGGCCATTTTTCTTTTAAAACTGCGCCAAGCTGCGCGCATTTGTGAAAAAAAACCACAACGATTTAGCACATGCATCTCTTGTCACCAGAACTGACACCCTCACCTTGATGACAGTCAGCATGCCCTCGTTGGTGACAGGGTTGGTGCGGATGGCGAAATGTCCAGAGGGGTCGCCGCTGACGATGCGGTACACGGCGTTCCAGTTGGGACTGTGAGGCTGATCCCGGTCCACCGCTGTCAGGTTGGCCACCACCACGTTCTCCTTGTTCTCCGGCACCTCCCCGGAAAACTGCACGGCGGGGTGAAAAGGGGGCAAAGAGGAGGAAAAAACGGCAAAGGGCAGACATGAATGACATTTTTGCGGCATTCTCATCTTGGGACAGTTGGCACCTGCCGACTTTGGCCACTTTGGACCGCGCTTGCCCTCGGTGGGCCGGATGACTTTGGGCACGAGGCCGGCCAATCACAGGGCACGTGAAGCGTTCCCGCTTTTACAATCTTCATCTTCCATGAACAGAACACGCAGGTTTTGGGTCATTTGGACTGCGAGGCACTCATGCCGACCTCCGAGCTTTTTGTCAAATCTGCATCCCAATTTCAAGTTCAGCAACAATTGGGGGGGAGCTAAAGCGACGGTAGACAGATTCTTTCACGGATGAATCTCATTCAAGTGCGATCTGAAACAAGTCCCTCGTGGCAACTTGGCGACACGCACGCACACACAACACACACACACACGAAGGATTCCCGTTTTCAAATGAGAAGCCACGTTTGCGCTGGTGAAGAGGTAAACATGTTTAGAGAGCGCATCTGCCAGCGGCTGTTGACTCACGGCCTCCTCTTCGCGGGACTGAAGTAGCATGCGAGCTGCCTACTGTATCTTTTCTGCCTCCTCGTCTGCCGCCGCCCGCTGCACCGCGACCCGGCCGATGAGTCGCGCGGGCACCGAACTTCAAAAAGGCAGCATCCTCCACCGGCCTCCATTTTGCCCTCACGCCAAGCTTTTAGAGCGCAAACAACGGAAACCCCCACCCTCCCAAATTGATATTTGACCTGGGCCGCAAGGTTAGTTAAAAAAAGCTGAAGGTGGGCAGAGTGACAAGAGAGGCTGGACTGGAGAACATTTCTCTAGGTTCAAAGATACAAAGGAACCATTTTGGATGAAAAGAAGAACAGCATTTATCTTCAAAACACTGTCGTGAATAGAGATCAATCCATTTTAGGGGCAAAAAGTAGTGATCATCAATCAATGAAGACATCACGTGAATGAATGATCCTCAAGTAACTGTTTGAAAATGCTCACCAAACTATAGTTTGTTCTTTTTTGGGTTCTGAAGGTGGAGATGGGATCGGGCTGCTGTTAAGCGTAGAGCCGCTTCTACTCGGTCAGACAGTGGGCCGTTGCCCCCGCCCCAAAAACCTCCCCATATATTTACCTGAACAGAAAGCTGATGACATGAATAGAGAAACCACACAAGCAATCTAGAAATTGCTTCCTTGACTGTGTGTGCGTTTGCAAAATGTCTGGATTTACCGCATGCGCCATTTGTGTACGCTGCCGCTCATCTCAGCCTTCACCCATAAAAGAATACGATTCCAGTGCTATAGCAGGCTGGTCGTTGTTGACAAAATGTCGAGACAAAAAGTCTGATTCCCGGCCCGCCAACCGTTGTTACATTTCACACCGAGGCAAAACCACGGACGGCGTGCACATTCGCTCAAGTCGTCAAGTTCCTTGGTTGCGGACTCACCGTCCTGACCGTCAGCTCTGGCGGATTGTCGTTGATGTCGGTAATGGAGATCAGCGCCGTGGCTGTGTTGGACAAGCCGAAGTTTAAGTTGCCCTCCATGTCAGTGGCCTGGACGATAATTGTGTACTGGGAGACTTTCTGGAGAGAGAAGTAGAGAGAAACAAGGAAAGGTCAACCGACATGCGCAGGGATGAACACAGACGAGTTTGACTCTGCCAAGTCAACGCTGGCGGCATCAACAGTGGTTCCCCGACGAGTCGTCGATGCATTTTCGAATACTGTAGTTTGGACTACACTTTGGACGTGTACAGTATTTGCTTCCGACGTCCGACTGTTGGGGGCGCCACCATATTCTGGCCCCGCAGACCCACTCTCTTGACAAACGTCGTCCCGCAGGAGCGCAAAGGCTTAAGTGGAGACTCATTTCCTGTTTTCTTCCATCATTTAGTTGCTGTGGGTGGAACGGATGCGCCACTATTTTGGTTCGGATCATGGTCGGTCGGTGTATAATGTGGTGGATTACAGCCACCGAAGTGGTTGTGTATTTCCCTGGCCCAAAGCGATCATTATATTAGTCAGAGCTACTAAGTGGCCTATTTGGACGTCCACACAGTCCTCCACTGAGTCAGAGTGGGAGAGAACCGACGCCAAGGACGTAGTCAGTGTCAGAAGAGCTAACTGCTTTTTTCGACGCGCACGGCGGATCCCGTTGATCATGTTGGCCTTCTTCATCCCAGTGATGGTTGTTTTGAAAGCTTCTCTGTAAAGTCTGCTAATGTCGGGGAATGTCTGAGAGAAGAATAATTATTGTTGTTATTTTTGGGGGGGGGGGGGCAAAGATCGGTATCTGAGATGGCGGTTTGGGACGCCACGGTGAGGCATTTTCATTTTCGTCGACATATTCTGAGAATCCTCACGTCCTCACCTCTCACTGAGCGCGGCCCCGCACATCCTCTTAGGCGACAGTGTTTTCCTCACGAAAGATCTGACCATCTTCTCCAGACATTTGTAAAACCCCAACTCAAGTCATTTGGCTTTTCTCCGAGTTGTCGCAAAGTGCACAAACAATCGTATTCATGATCGGCGCAAAGCTGACCTCGAGCGGAGCTGCGATGAAATATCAATCGCGTATCGTCTTCGTAAAAGCCTTTAGACGAAAGGACTCTCTTGGCAGCCTCATTAACATCCAGTCACAAATATCGATTCGAGGATTTGGCGCCGGAAAGCCAAGACGGTGCTCGAGGAATCATTTGTGTGGCGACTGCCGGCAGGCGGCGCTCCCGTATAATCGGGGATGAGAAGGAGGGGCCCTCGCACCTGCCTCATCAGAGGCTAGTTGCGCCGTTAATGGCCCTCGGAGTGCGCACGTGCACATCGACTAATGGGCCAGTGTGAGGGAACAGGCGGGAAAGGCACGCTTCCACACATGTGCGCGCACGCACACGGCCAAGTGCACTTTGTAGCCCAAAAGTGGCCAAACAAGCTGGTAAGAGGCTCTCTAATGAGTGATACAGAAATGCTGAGCAGTTCAATTAGACTCCGGCACTGCTTTCTCCCCAAATCCCACAGCTTTTTCCGCACACGCAAAGCGCGTTGGTTTGTTTGAGGCCACTGAAATCTGACTTGAGAAAACTCGTAGCGCTGTTGCACAAATCACTTTTTTTTTTTTTTTTTTTTTTAGCACAACTGAAAGGTGTAGCAGTTTGTGTGACCCTGACATCTGAGCCTTATTTACAGATTCATTTTTTCAACATAAGCCAAAGGAGGAGAATTCAGGCCGAAAGAATGAGATCGACGCCAGCCCCCTCGACTCCATTCGCCTTCATTGAAATTCAGCAAGTCATCTCTCACGCCGGCACAATGAAGACGAAGCAAGCGTCGACGTTCTCGTCGGCTCGCCGAACGGTGCTTGCGGAAGGGAGCGCGCGCCTTCTGAGGAGAGAGGCTCTTGCCGGAGAAAGCTCATAACAAGAATTGGCGTTCAGTCATGACAGGCGAAGCGCTAATGAGGCTAAAGCCCACGGAGCCCCTTTCTCCTCAAGAGTAGACAAACTGTAAGTATTCGAATGAAACACGTCCGCGGCAAATGCGGATCGGCTGCATTGTGAGAGCAAGCAAATGGGGACGACGTCAAGGTGTGGATCCAATTATCAGTGTTGGCACAAAAGCCAGGCGATGTCGCCGCCTTTTCGCTGCATACATTTGGATTCCGATGACGTTCATTGCCGGGTGCCAAAAGGAACCTGCGTGACCGAGTGCGCTTGCACGAATGAGCTTAGCGGCAGGTGGGGGTGGGTCGGACCCGGTTCGGCCACACGCGTTGACGCGAATGAGCTTCCTGCGCCTGCCGTCAGCTGCCGTTGATTCTGCGTGGGCCGAAAGGAGAGCGGGAGCCCAAAGCGGGCCCGTCTTCACTCAACTCGAGGCCAGTGTCATATCGTATGCCAACTGTGGACAAGGTTGGAAAAGCATTAGGATCAGCGCCGCTCAGCTTTTGTTCTTTACCCGTAACTTCCCGAATCACGCTTCTCCGATCGCGTTCAATCCGGCTTTTGTTTGGAAAGTTTTGGCTCACTGGGTTTACTGCTCAGAGGGGCTAGCGGGACGTTTCAGAATATAAACACGATGAGACACAATCAATAGTGCTTTTACGCCCGCTGTAAAAATCAACCGAGGAAGTTACGAGATGAAATGACGGCCATTAGGACGGCGTAGCAAATGTAAATGTTTCCGCGGATTTGCGAGCCGCCATTTTCTTTGTCGCTTCTCGCCAGCAAGAAAAATTGCCGCGCCGCGCCGCCACCCTCAACGACCTGCATCGCGCCAACACGGATGAACCCCGAGTGACCTCCCTCATTAGGAGAGCGAGCTGGAAGTGCGACAGGTGGTTTTGCCGCGCGGCTTGAAGGATAACCGTGGCGGGCGGTTACGAAAATACACGATGTCAAATGATTTTGTCTTTTATTCTGCTTTGATACGAATACAGTCGAACCATTTTTCAACGTACCCCACTCACAACGTTTCCACCCCAATCACGCTCACGTTTCAAAGTCCCGATTTCCTCTCATTCATGTTCCATTTGCAGATTTTGCCTGCAACGAACGCCTTGATCAAGTCAACTTCATTAGAAAAAATTGATTTTGGAGAGAAGGACTTCGAACGAAGTTCCGAGCTTGTTCAGGGTACCCCGCCACAAACACACACACACACTCACACACGCGTCCCCACCTCTCTGTCCAGGCCGGCTGCAACGGTAACGATGTCTCCAGTCTCGCTGTTGATGGTGAACATGTTGGGGATGGGGCTGTGGGGCGTCTGCGAGAGAATGCGGTAGCGAACCATGCCGTTAGCCGTGGTGGAGTCATCCGAGTCGCTGGCTGTCACTTGCATCACGGATGAGCCTGCGGGCAGGAAAGATGAAGTCAAGTCTTCAACGCCTGAAATAAGCAGCGAGAGCATCAAGGAAAAAAAAGTTCCCTGAGGAGCAAAGAAAAATGAGAACTGAGCGCCGCTGAAATGTGCTCAACGCCGTCATGGATGAATCTGGGCAAAAAAAATATCGGTGGGGAGCAAAGGTATTTACCTTGGAAATTGCCGTGATGCAACTTTGCAAGGGGGGGGGGGGGGGGGCGGGGGGCGACCTGCATCAGCGTGCGTGTCCCACCTGTTTCTGCAACAGGCCCTTTTGTGTCCGCAGCCTTTCGAGCGGCAAGTTGTCGACGGATAAAATGTTTGTCAGCTGGGCCCTCCGCTTCGACCGGCCCATTAGAAACACCGTTGTGCTGAAACGCGGAGAGATTTCTGGGAAATTGTCACTTGGCATCAGGCGGCAGGCCGTTGCTACCGCTGAGATAAGAGAAGTGGCTTGCCGGAGGGGGAGGAACGGGATCCAAAAGGAAAGATGCTTGAGTGAGAGAGACGACGATGTAAGCAAGGGAACAGATCGCATGCTCATCGTAACCCCCCCCAAAAAAAAAATGCACTGAAAAGGAGAACATGTTCCGTGGGCGGGACATTGGGAATTGGCTTCACATCACGGCGGACGCAACTTTACACTCTCATCTCTTTGACTCAGTCCCACCTTGATCCATGATCAATACAATAGATTGTCATGGCCCGAAAGGAACGGCTCAGTCACGTGCCGATGACCGAGCGCCGGGAGAACCTGCGGCCGCAGCGTCTTTGCCGAAGCGAAATCTACCGAAGGTTATGATGAGAAAGTCAACCACCCCGCCGAAATCGCACCACTGGAAATCGATCTCAGTTGTTCAAGAGAAGCATGTCTCTCAAATCGCACTTAATCGCGCGCTCAGCCGAGCAAACGTCGACATCTTTCATCCCACACATTTGTTTTGCAAGACTTCTTCCAAAACAGAGAACGTTGTGATGTTCAGTGAGCTCGCCACACGTTCACCTGTTCGCGTCCACCGCGCGCCTCCAAACCGTTTCCTCCGAGGCAGGGCAGATGCGAGGGCCGCTCGGACGGATGTTCTTTGACTTGAACATAACCGGCGAGTCAAACAACGATGCGGGTCGCAATCATTGGGGAGACCGAAATAAATCAACAACTCTTTTTTTTTTTTTCTTGTTCAGTTCTCATCATTTGCGATCCCAGTGTTTGTTCTGTGGGAGCTTTCATAAGCGAATTGGCTTTCTATCGGAGAGTAAATCTGAACGTGTTTTCAAAACAGATTTGACATCATGCGTTTGTCACGACTGGTCAAAGAAAAGTGAGCAGGTACAGGCGTCGCCAGGAGATGGCACAGCCATGCCCGCCACAGCGTCATTGTGGCCAAGAATTCCATTTCAAAGCTCATTAAGTTCCCAGCCAGAGTTTGTCATACATCCGCAAAGGAAAAGTTGACGGTTGAAATAATGTCAAAAGTGTGTGTAGGGGAAAAAAAAAAAGTCCTATTTCTTTCAAATGTTATCAGGCGCTTCACATTTTGGCCCGAGTACCTTTCATTATAGCGAGAAGGATTGATGATAGCCCCATCTCACACACAAAGACGAGCGGCGTGCCCGAAAGGGTTCATCTCTGAGCCTGTTTAATTCCTCTTTAATTTGAATACTAATACCGAATCCTAATTGCTTTTTCAGCAAAATCGCTGGAGCCGAACATTTTTTCTGGTGGCAAATGCAAATATTATTGGTCAATTTGCCCATGTGACCCCACGTAATCCTTGAAGCTATATCGAGCGGCTTCAACATCTTCAGCCGGAATCAACTTCCGCCTCCCAATTAGAGAAGAGATTGGCAAATAAGAGGAAGAAGGCGAGGCTGCCTACCCACGATCGGAATGCAATGGGAAAAAAGAAAAAGAGAGTGAAGAAGGGCAGTCGCACAACGTTCACATGGCCTCTAACGGAAGCCGGCAAAAGGGAAGTCACTTTCGGAGAATGGGCCACGGACGACGAGAGTTTCGGCCAAAGACAACCTCCTTCAGACAGGAAATTAAAAAAGACGCCCGAGGGATCGTCGATGGCACCGAAGCATTCTATCGAAGCGTCGACTTCCTCGACGACAGTATATTGAAAGTCAAAACAATCGTGAGGTTCTGCCTCGACATCCTGACGCTGTAGAAGGATGCTGAGCGGTCCAACACCTCAACCGCTTCCATCGGATTTGCATGACGGCACACGTTTTGCCATTTTGCGGGGGAAAAGTCGTTCTATTGTCGGCTTTGAATCCGTCGTTTGAATTGTTTTCCGTTTCAATCACTCATTACAAAACAGCAGTTCTTCCGACGGCATCGGAGAAGACGACAGCATTTGTGCGCGTTAGATTTTGTAGCCGGAAGATGCACGAGCATGCCGAAATCTGAAGGTGGATTTCGCATGGTTGAAAAATGGTGTAGTCTCAGCTTTCTGCTTCTCAATCTCGCACTGAATATGACAGACTGAACACCTTCTGTGCGATACCCACACTTCACCTCGATATCCATTTCACAGTTGCGGTATCGCCTCCGCCACATCCTCTGCACTTTTATACACGGCTGCAGATCGGGAGTGACGTCGACGCGCAACTAGCGCCTTGCCGGCGATTGTGTCGGCTGACGATGGATTTAATCATCCGATCCTGTGCACGCCGTGGCCGAGACGGAAAACGTGCAGCAGTGACAAAAAAATAAATAGTGAAGAAAAATAGTGAGGGTGTGACTTAATAGGCGATTATGACGGCAGTCTATGAGACAGTGAGGCAGCTAGCCCGCTAGCTTGTTCGCCCAGGGATCGCGGGCCAGAGTCGGCGTCGACCGATATGTCACTGCCTAATTCGGTTTTGTGCTGTGGGTGGGCCCACATCACATCGCGAGCTTGCGGACGGACTGGTGGCGGCGTCGTATGGAACGATGGCGCACATTGCGACATTCTAGTGTAAGGAGGAAGACCGTTTTGTTTTGGAAATGGAGAAAATGGCCCGTCTTAGACGATTGCAAACAAACTATTTTGCCCTCGCTGTGCCGGCACAACGTAGGCGGACCGATTTCCGTTCCAAAGGGAGTGGAGTTCCACCACAGAGAATCACATTTCCATTTTCACTCAGCCTTTTGTTTCGCGGGCAGGATTCTTGAATCCTTCTTCTTGAATTGTTTCTACAGTCGGCAACTGTTCGAAGCGCACCACTGACATTTACCGGACTTCAGCAAATGGAGTTTCGGTTCACCTACATTATGTCTAGTTGTTGACAGAAAAAAAACAAAAAAAAAAAAACAGCCTTATGTGTCAAAAGTAATGAACAGTAAGGGCTTGGAGAAAAAGCATCTCATTAATTCGCTCATTTTGTCATGCGCAGTGTTCTGGACATCACCTGACCTGAAGTGAACCATAACCGGATCCATTCTGAGTGTCGTCGAGAGAGTCCCCTCACACCAAATCACAGCCGCTGATCTTGTATTATTGTTGCCGAACGATTTTGCCCTCGCTGTGTCGGCACAAGGTAGGCGAACCGATTTCTGTTCCAAAGGGGGCGGAGTTCACAGAGAATCACATTTTCCCTCAGCCTTTTGTTTCGCGGGCAGGATTCTTGAATTCTTCTTCTTGAATTGTTTCTACAGTCGGCAACTGTTCGAAGCGCACCACTGACATTTACCGGACTTCAGCAAATGGAGTTTCGGTTCACCTACATTATGTGTAGTTATTGACAGAAAAAAAAAAAAAAAAAGCCTAGTGTGTCAAA